>NC_080414.1:16578333-16879537 GCF_030265065.1 Corythoichthys intestinalis | reverse complement strand
TTTTTTTAAATGACTAAAAATAGTCACATGCCATCTAATGAATAACAAGCGCAGGTGTGATTTGAGTTTATCAGCTAAATTCCCTTGTTGTTAACCTTATTCAGACTAGGCCAATCACTCCAATAACCTACTCCATCTTTGCGCTGGCTTCCTTTTAATTAACTCGTCCGCGCGTCTGCATAATTACTCCTCTAACCTCACTAATCAGTCACTCACCGGTGCGTAGCGTATTGTTATGCCCTTCCTCGTCACAAGACCATCGCGGGCCCAAACTGGACTTTTTGAGTTGGAGTACTGATTGTTTAAGCGATGTAGCTTAGGGGAAAAAAACAATGTTATTATGTGAACAATCTGTTCCGCCATCTCCTTCCCGATGTAATCGCTGCTCTCTATAATCAGGCAGCTGTGTCATACACCGACAGGAAGAGACGTAATTACATGCTTTTTTTTCCCCCTTAGAGTGAATGTATCCCCTCGCTGTTGTCTTGGTTACGTCGTGTCTTCTTTTTCTCGACCGCTATAAATAACGCGAGAGAAAAGCTGAACTTCGGAGGGAGCCCCCCGACGGAATGAGTCAACAGTTGGAAGTCACCGTAGTGTGGAGAAATCAAAACCGGGGGTATTCGAGGTGTACACTAATGAGGCTTAGTTTGTTAGCGTAGCTGTTGTTTGAGAGGGAGCGAAACATGATGATTCAATTGTCTGACATTATCTGAAATATCTAACATGGGTGTGGGTTGCGGGGTACCTATGGCAAATATGATTTGGGGTGGAAATGAATACGCCATCTTGATGCTAGTGCTATAAAAACACCTGTTCGGGGTGTTCTGACATGCTGCACAAAGTGTTTTTGGCAGCAATTTTAATTTTCATAGTTTTTTGGACGAAAATACTTATTAGTCTTAGTCATATTTTAGTCATTTCAAAATGTGTTCGTCTTTGTCTAGTTTTTCTCGACAATTCTCAAAATGTTTTCATCTCTAAATAAATAAAAGGTTTCCAACAATTTCGAACGAACATGACAGACGAGTACATAACTGTACTTACACATTAGTATGTACTTACTGAACATACTAACTAGGGGTGTAACGGTACACAAAAATCTCAGTACGTACCTCGGTTTTGAGGTCACGGTTTGGTTCATTTTCGGTACAGTAAGAAAACAAAATGCAAAATATAAATGTGCTAGTTGTTTATTACACACATTTGTGCTTTCAACAATAGGAACATTAGCCTATACTAAGCTAGAATTCTGCTCAAAAAGTAGCGGGTATTTAAAGATAATAATCCAACAATAATTTGCCTTTCAGACCCTGCGTATTGGTCAGCTTTCTTTCTGAAAGAAAGAAGAAAAAAGAAGTCCTGTGCTAAAGAGAAAAGCAATCCCAATGACAAAGATTTTAACATGTATTTTACAAATGAAATACCTCAATTAATCTTTTTTTTTTCTCCTTAATGGTTTTCAAAAGCTTTATTGGTGGATTTTCTGAAGTTAAAGCGCTATACAGAAATTAATAAATTTAATTGTGTAAGCAGGATCTGTGTATTATTCTTATTATTTAATTACAGCTGTTTTAGCTCATTTCAATTTATTTTATTTAAATGGACTAATATTTATTTTATTATGTGTTTATTAGGGCTGTCAAACGATTACAATTTTTAATCGAGTCAATTATAGTTTAAAAATTAATTAATCGTAATTAATCGCAATTCAAACCATCTATAAAATATGCCATATTTTTCTGTAAATTATTGTTGGAATGGAAAGATAAGACACAAGATGGATATATACATTCAACATACGGTACATAAGTACTGTATTTGTTTATTATAACAATAAATCAACAAGATGGCATTAACATTATTAACATTCTGTTAAAGCGATCCATTGATAGAAAGACTTGTAGTTCTTAACAGATAAATGTTAGTACAAGTTATAGAAATTTTATATTAAAACCCCTCTTAATGTTTTTGTTTTAGTAAAATTTGTCAAATTTTCAATCAAAAAATAAACTGGTAGCTCGCCATTGTTGATGTCAATAATTACACAATGCTCATGGGTGCTTAAGCCCATAAAATCAGCACCCAAGCGCCAGCAGCAGTAACAAGTTGGCATTGCACTGCACTGTGCTGTCATTTTAATCTGTTTGAGCGGGGCATGTGCGTTAATTGCGTCAAATATTTTAACGTGATTAATTAAAAAAATTAATTACCACCCGTTAACGTGATAATTTTACTTGTTTTGTTGTGGTAGGAGGGTTTTGTATTGAACAAGGGGCCGTGTTGGTTATTATTATAGCAGAGAAGACAGCAGTAAATCAACAAAGACAAGTCAACTGTGCCCCGATCTACCACTCATGAGATCTGATGGACTCAAAAAGTGGGTTACGATTGTATATTAGTTTGAAAATCAACCGGATCCACCGTATTTTTACACGAGGGACTTCCGGTCTGCCCGATCCTAGCTACCGGTAGTAGTATTGATGCAGGAGGGTCGCGTCTCACGTCAAATAATAAAATCTGCCGTTCTTTTTGCGTGCATCGTTTTGAGCCGCTTCTGGGATACGTCTAACACGCGGCCGCAATGCGACTGGTGTGCATTGGCTGATTGACTTTAACGCCCACGTTTCACTGCGTTCTCGCGGCGGCCACGTTTTCGCGCCGTTGACGTTTCTGGGTTATACTGTCCTACCCTGTTGGTCATCATTATAGTAGAGAAGACCGAGTAAATATAATCTACACAAAGAAACTGTAACCCGATCGACTCACAGCCTCGAAAAGTAAGGGTTACATTACGTCAGAAACTTGTTCGGTACGCCTCCGTTCCGAACCGAGCACCACGTACCGAAACGGTTCAATACAAATACATGTACCGTTACACCTTTAATACTAATGCAAATGCTAGGTTAATGCAACAAGTTACACTTTAGTGTGTGATGATCAGTCAGCACAGACCTTTAAAGGCTAAAGCAACATTATATTTTCTCTCTTGTCAAGATAAGAAAATAAATCTTACCATATGTTTCCAAACAAGCAAGATGGAGCACAGCCTAGCTTGAAACACATTCTAAACTCCACGAGGAGAGTGAGGGAGAGGCAGAGCACATCTCACATGAGTGACACGACCCAAACACTGCTCCGATGCAAGCTGACGCACTTCACGTAGAATATAAAAATGCAGAAAATGTCACGCATTGTGAAACATTCGCATCGTTGTCGTCTCGTCAGACGAACACTGGCATTTGTCTGGTTTTGTTCTAGTCTCCCAAGCTATATTTATAGGTCGTCGTAGTTGTTCGTCGACGAAATATTTTTGTTATCGTCATTGTTGACGAAAAGAACACTGGAACTCTGTATTTTGACAATAAAGGCTTTCTATTCTTTTCTATCGCATCTTTATTAGGAAGGTGAGCATCGATGTGGATTGATAAGTGGATTGATTAAGCAATGATCCAATCAAATTGATCATCTGTAAGTTTATCAGCAACAAATTTGTCAAAAACGTTAACATTGCTTTGTATTGAAACGCAAAACCTATCAACATCATCTTTTAGAATGCTATTTTACTAAAAGACTGATTTTCATTCAAATGTCTGAATTGTTTAATCAACAAATTTTCATAACAGCTTTTTATTTTTATTTTTTTAAGTGAAATGTACTCCTCACAAAAATGATAACACTTCCGGGAAATACCGGCTACGTTTTTCTTCAATATTACACATTTAAAAAAATGAAATAACACATATTTTCAACTGTTTCTGCTTGGATGCACATGATAAAGGTGTTGTCTGCCGCTTTACCTGGCAACCAAGCTTACCTTCACAGATCTTCACAGAATCTCAGTCCCATTTTCTAGCTGAGCTGATTAACACAAGCTCTGAAATCATCCCTTTCTATATGTAGCAGAGATGAAGATGAAGCCATCAGGATGATAAAGTGACGTTCCGCACACCTCTGCAGCCGCTAAATTTGACACGAGACTTTAAATAGGCGCCCGCCACATGCCGGATTAGCAGCAACCGAAATGGTTCTAGCGTCAGGTCGTAATGTGGTGCTTTTAGGAGTTCAAGCGAGATGCACTAGCACACATAGAAGGGTCAGACGGAGGACAAAAGTCTAGCAGAGTATGTGATGATTCCGTGTCCTTTATAGATGCTGCTTATCTTTCTGGCTAGTTTGCACTGTTAGATTAGGCGTTAAGTAAACAAAATAGGCAGAACAGTGACTTTGGGATGTGTTGGGAGTAGACCAAGGTTGTCAACCCTACGAACTACAACTAACTAATTGTCAAATGAATCAACAACTAATTTCATACTCCAATTTAGAGACATTGTGGCCTAAAAATGGTCAAAATCCTCTTTTTTTGAGTCTCTTTATAGCAAATGTTTTCTCATATTTTTTATTTTCAAAACTTATTTAAAAATATATATTTACAAAAAAACAGTAAACATTCTCTTTATATTTTGTATTATTTTTTAAATGTTATTTTCAAATTTATTTTTTATTAAATTATTTGTATTTACCTGTATTCTATTTTCATTTCTATTTTAATATAAAAAAGGAAAAATTATTCTTTTTTTAATTTTCAAAAATGCTAAAAAAAATTAAAAAATGTAATATTCTTACAATTTTATTTAAATAGATGGAAAAACAGTAACATTTTTTAAAATTAATTTTTCATTTTTACACATTTATTTACATTAAAAAAAATATAAAAAACTTTATAGTCCTATTTAATTATCATTATTATTATTATTATTATTAACAAAATAGGTTCATACCCTTTTTAATTAAAAAAAAAAAATCTACTAATTTATTTAAACAAAAAAAAACAAAAATTTTAATATTCTGCAGTCCTTGACTTTGGATATTAAATTTAAATTTCATTTTAGCTAAAAAAAAAAAAAATTAAAATCGACCCGCATGATTTACATGCGCGGGCGACACTAAAGGACATGACAGACCAGAACTGGCCCTTGAGCCTCGGGTTTGACACCCGTGGCACAGCCATCGAGACTGTCTCCAAAAAACAAAAACAAAAAAAAAACTGATATAATGTTTTGGATTGGGTCTTTCATAGTCTTAAAGTGGCAAAATTAATTGGATCTTCCTGAATTCAATTTCTATTATCCATAAAAGCATCAGTATAGAGTAAAACACATAATTGGAAGTCATTTTTTTTGTTTAAACTACAACATAAAGTAAATGAGTATACGCAGTACATGCCAAGATTTAAGGTGGTCTCTTGTTGTGCTTCAGTTTAATACTGCAGCAAACATGCTGATTAAACATTTAGCACCATCTGACAAAAGGAACGGTGTGTGTGCGTGTGTGTGTACTGAAATTTCATTTTAACTCTTTCACTGCCATTGTTGGCGCGAGAACCCCAACCGTTATTGGCCCCTCCCAGTCTAAATGGCTTGGACTCCTATTATCGTCAATGGTAGGGAATGAGTTAATAAAACTACTGGAAAGTAGCTACCTCTTGAGTATATTCCGAGTTTATATTTCATGCTGGTTGCAGTGTTCTACATGGTTGGTCACAGTGTGCTGCATTGGCACTCCTACACGCTCATGCTCACATGCGCTAATGTCATGTGCAGCAGGCGTGTGTGTGTATATGTGTGTGGCGCGAGACGGCCGCCGGAATGAATGTTGAAGTGCGCGTTGTCGCATTAGCACGGGTCCCAGGAGGTGCGGACCTCGCTGACGTGACGATTGGGGTGCGCCAGTACTTTGAATCGAGACACAAAGTATTTCCTTTCTTAGCAAATAACTGATTACATCATCTACATAATAGTGATGTTAAATATTTACTATATATGTATATATATATGGAGGTATCAAAATTAAAGTTTAATCTTTAGTCAATGAGTTAATTCATTGACGACCAGAAACGTGGATTAAACGTGATGGTGTAAATCCGTGCCAGCCTCCTGTCAATCTCCTTGATGCACACCCCCAAACTTGTGTGCTGGCAATTCTGTCTGTTAATCCCACTCGTCACTGACAACGGAGTACAGGACAGAAGAGAAGTGTCTTGTTCCCCTCTAGAGGATTCAATTAGCAGTGTTAGATGCTAAACTAGGCCAAAGGGGTTAAAACTGTTATTGGGAATTGAAGCGTCGATGAGGAGGGAATAGGAGTGGTGGGGCAAGTGCCGATTTTCAGACCACCACATAGTCAGGGTTTCCCCCATGCTGGGCTAATAACAAAACGTTAATAATTGCAATTAATTGCAATTCAAACCATCTCTAAAATATGCCATATTTTTCTGTAAATTATTGTTGGAATGGAAAGATACAAGACAGATATATACATTCAACACACTGTACATAAGTACTGTATTTTTTTATTATAACAATAAATCCACAATGGCATTAATATTATTAACAGGGGTGCACATAAGTGGTCCGCATGCGCCCATGCGTACTGGACGTAGACAAACACGCTGGCCCTCAACGGCTTCCATACGCTTTTGCGTACCGATGGCTGACCACTGTATTTGCGGCAGACACGAGAAAATAACTTCTCAAAATGTCGAAGAGGCAGGCCACACTGAGTAATTACTTCCGTGTTCCCCCACCCCCGTCAAAAGACAGACGACAGAGACGTCACCGGAGCTACCGAAAAAAAGGACTTTTGCTGAAAAGTGGCTACAGGAGGTACCATGGCTAGAAGCAAATGATGCTCGCACGGAAATGCAGTACAAAATGTGCCGTGAGAATCCCAATGTCGCCGATAAGAGCAGCGCATTTTATCTAGGGTCAAAGAATTTCAGCCATCCAAACTTTGAAAAGCACGAAAAAAACTGGGAGCATGTGGCAATTAAGCAAACTATCGATGTCAAACAGGACCCCACTCGCCCTATGGACAAGTGGCGGAATAGGGCGAAATAAAGGTAATGAACAGTGACATGCACTGACAAACGTGTTTTTGCTCGCATTTTACAAAGCTAAACATGCACGTTCAATGAGGTCTTATGAGGAGGACATTCCACTTTTAAAAAGGCTTGGAGTTAATGTGGGAGCCGCATAATGCCCTTTATTTTGAATTGGTGCTTTTTATTTCTTTACATTTCACTTCAAAGTAATGGCAATTTTGTTCTGCCAGTTGATGTCAATCAAGCATTAATTGTTAATATAATTAATTAAAGTTAATTGGCTCTAAGTAAAGCTTGTCATAAATTTATCGCATCAGGCGGGTCGGCTCTCAAGCTCAATGAGGACCAAGTCACATCTCCAGGTCCTCCTCTGAGAACCTGGGCAAAAAAATTATGTGCACCCCTGATTATTAACATTCTTTGTTAAAGGGATCCACGGATAGAAAGACTTGTAGTTCTTAAAAGATAAATGTTAGTACAAGTTATAGTAATTTTATATTAAAACCCCTATTAATGTTTTCGCTTTAGTAAGATTTGTAAAATTTTCAATCAAAAAAAAAATTAGTAGCTCGCCAATGTTGACATCGCAGACCTTTAACGTGATTAATTTAAAAAATTATTTACCGCCCGTTAACGCGATGAATTTGACAGCACGAGTTTAAACTCATCTGGTGATACAGTTGAAAGCGCAAGGGCAATATCTTGTGGTCAATATGTGAACAAACCTGTCCCAGCTCTCTGCCATTGCACTGATGGTGCCTTTTGTATCCCTGCTAGCTCATTCTTGCTATTAGCGTACTTTCTGCCAAAAATAATTTTCAGTTCAAGTCTTTTACTACATTTATGAAGTTAGTTTTTCGTGTTTTTTTTCCACCTATCAGACAGCAACAATTACTTTCCATTCTCAAAAGACTGAGACGCTAGGCTATCCAGTTAGCGACTTTATATGGCTTTACATTCGCTTTAGAAAAGGGTTAACCCAGGAGGAGTCAACAGGCTTTGAAATATAAACATTCAAATCTCCTCAAATTAAACATACCGTGATTTTCAGACTTGAAGACGGTACTTTTTTCCTTCATTTTGAATCCTGCGGCTTATAGTCCAGTGCAGCTTATTTGTTGATTTGTTTGGGTTAATAGGTAACTCTTTATTTGACAGTGGCGTCATAAGACTGTCATTAGACAGTCATAATTATGACATGATACCATCATGAGCGTTACTGTCAAATAAAGTGTTACATAATACCAGATTTAGCAATTAATGAAACAACCAGAACAGTAACCGAAGAAATAATTAGTACAGAACATGAATTTTAATTGTTATTTACAGCTGTAGCGCTGCAATGCATGCTCGGAGGCATGTTGGGCAATAAGAGTGTTGACAGCAGGTGGCAGCAGAGGTTGACTGTCTCCCTCAAGGGAGCAGTGATGGCTAAATGAAGCTTCTTGAAGCAATGAAGCTTTGCAGCCAACTGGTTCAAAGCTTCATGGTGGTTCATTTGGTCTTATGACAGCCGTATGATGCCGCTGACAAATAAAGTGTTACCGGTTAATATCTTTGGTGTAAATATCCCATAATACAGTGAGGACAGCTGTGGCTTATAGTCCAGTGTGGCTTCTCTATGAACAAATGCCATTTTCGTTTCAAATTTGGTGGGTGCGGCTTATAGTCAGGTGCGCCTTATTGTGCGAAAGTTACGGTATATGTTTAGAACTACATATTTTTTTTCCACTTTACGATTTTCTAAACCAGAAAAACTAACAGACGGGCCGAATCTTGCATCCGAGGGTAGATGAATTACTGCGTCGGCGACTGATTTAATACTTGAAATGATAATCCGCATTAGCCTTTGCCCATTCACAATGCGGCGGAACATTTAAATAAAACATCCTAATCTCTCGTCGGTATTCCCAGAAAGAGTGGGGGAGAGGATCCATATTTCCTGGGCTTTATAGACTGGATAATTGCACATAGTTGCTCGGTGTTGTTAATGTGCCAATGTGTTATTAAGAGGCGTACTTTATATCTGCGGCTAAGTCCGGCTTTATGGTGTCTATCTGTGACTTACATCGCAACATAAATGGAGTTGTAAAGTGGACTGTCAAGTGTAGGGACAGAGAAGCATTTTTCCTATCATGAGCTCTTTTAATCTTTATGAACTTCTAGAACGATCGGAATTTAAATAAGAAAATCAGATTTTTTTCCACGAAGATGTTATAGGTGGATACGGTATTTGATTGAAAAAGTACCGGTACTGAGTTATTTGTTTTTTACTAAAACAGTTCACCATTAATTTGGGCTAAATCTGATTGTGCAGCACTCTTGATAGTAATGGAGGACGTTTTTATTTAACTCATTGGCTGCTGTTGATGGCGCTAGAGTACAGTCTATTTAAACTGGGAGGGCCAGTCCTCCCAGTTCAAATGGGTTGGATGTCTACTAGTGATAAACTCATTTTAATTCACAACCGAAGGATGATTGGATGCCACTTGACTGGATGCCTATCTTTGTCTCTGGCACTGAAAAAGTTAATTAAAAAAAAAAAAAAAACTGAATGGCACCATTTTGGGTCCATTTTGCAATAAATGGGGGGCTGTGTGACGTCATCACTCGAAATTAATCAAATAAATTAACTCAAAAACGATCAAACGAAAATGTTTATAGCACAAACGATTGACACCATTTTTAGTCAAAATTGGGGGCTGGTTGACCTCAGATTGGCTTGTAAAAGAATTGTAAATATCTTACAATGGTAGCAGCACAAACAAAACTTTTTACAGCATGAAAAAATTGCTTCACTGAAGTAATTTTTACTTGGTTTACAAATTACTAAAAAGATGGCTTTTGAATCTGAATTGTCACCATGGCTGACTGCTGAGCTAATACCCCAATTTAGCATTACAAGCTAGCAAAGTTGTTCAAATGCTCAGGTATGAGGGTTTTCCTAATTCTTTATACTGTATGTACCTCACTTCTTCCAACTAGTTTTGAGTAGCTAGTGAGGCACACTTGACTACCAAGATGGCGGCAAGGCTTCGAATCCTGGTTGGGCAGTGACTTTGAATCACCGTCGCCATCAAGATAGATTACAAATAATAACAAAATACATTTTTTTCTTTCATGATTTTCAATTTCTACAATAATCTACAAAATAATATCCTAAAATTTTACAGTTCCATAAGCACTATGCTGTTTTGGGCTAGTGTTGTACCATATATTTTTTACTGTGCACCAAAAAGTTCAACATAGGTGCAACTTTGCGAGCAGAGGTGGGTTGAGTAGGCAAAAATTGTACTCAAGTAAGAGTAGCGTTACTTCAAAATAATATAAGTCAAGTAAAAGTAGTCATCTAAAATGTACTCAAGTACAAGTAAAAAAAAGTATTCGGTGAATACTCAAGTAATGAGTAACATTGTGAGTAACTGCTTCCAAATTTGCTTGATTTTTTTTTTTCACAGCACAAAATTATCTATATAAACTGTGGTTACTATGATACTGTACAATAACCCATTACACAACTACATTAAGCCAAAGAAATAAAAACAAACAGACAAAAAAAATCATTTAATTCCGGCGAGAGAAAAAAATGACAGAAATGAAGCCTTATTCATCCAAAGAGCATGAGTGCCCTCTCGTGGAGAAAATAGTTTATTTCTAGCTACTATTATGAAATTAAAGGGATCATATCTTCTTCTTTTCTGGGATCAATCGGTGCCAAATAAAGACTGGGAGAGAGGTTAAAATCCACGCTTATGAGTCCTGTTGAGGGCAGCACTCTATGTTAAATACTTCATTTTTACGGTGATTTAAAGACACCACGTGATTGAACAGGCTGACGTGATCATAGAACGGCAAGCTTGCGTCTTATTGGTATAATTGGTGAAATTGGTAGAGCTACTCTTGGCATCGCTGGCAAAAAAAAAAAAAAATCTAATATGAAGAATAAAGCCGAAAAATGTCACGAATGTTGTGTAGCCCAAACTAGCGGAGTAAGAGTAGCGTTTTTTCTGCACAAATCTACTCAAGTAAATGGATAAAGTCTGGTTTAGTAAAACTACTGTTGGAAGTACATTTTTCTCAAAAGGTTACGCAAGTAAATGTAACGGAGTACATGTAACACGGTACTACCCACCTCTGTTTGCTAGCCAGCAACTGTCATCGATCACCATTAGCGTTGTTATTTGCTCGCCGGCATCTTATTCATTATGTTTTTAACACAAGAGTGTGGCCTTTAGATACCGTCACACTCTTTTAAGAGGGATTTATAGCAAAACAAGAATACGTGGGGGAAATAGTCACTGGGGCGCGGCCAGAAGTTGCGGCCAAGCGCCGTTAAGTCCGAGCCTATTGGGGGCGACGAGTGATTTGGGAGCAAAGGTGAATTAGATGAAGGGCACTTAAGTGGCGGGCCAAGTGAGACTAGCGGATTTCACACAAGAGGAAGTTTGAAGGGCGGGAGGAGAGGCAAGAGGGTCCTTGTTTATGGCTCGTGAAATGTATAATACAAATAAAACACCTTAATTCATTGCCTGCCATTGAAAATGATAGATGTTCAGTTTGTTTATGTTTTAAAATGTTTGCATGTTTATTAAAACTAATAAAATGCATGTTTTAACCTTAAATATACTGATTTTGAATGTTCGGTGATGACACAAGTAAGGTACGGTAATTTTCGGACTATAAGCCACTACATTTTTTCCTTATTTCGAATCCTGCATCTTATAGTCCAGTATGGCTAATTTGTTGATTTATTTGGGTTAATAGGTAACACTTTATTTGACAGTGGCATCATAGACCGTCATAATTTTGACATGACACTGTCATGGAGATTAATGAATGCTTATGACAGATGTCATTAAGTGTCATCCGGAAAATTATGTCACCAACAACATTGAAGTCCAGCTCGGAAATTTTACATTCAAACTCAGTCATAGGCGTTCATTAATGCACATGGCATTGTCATGTCATAATTAAAGATCTTATGACAGTCTTATGGCGCCACTGTCAAATAAAGTTTTACTAAATATCATAACTAGCAAATAATGAAACAATTGGGACAGTAACTAAAGAAATAATTAGCATAGAACAGGGGTGTCCAAACTTTTTGCAAAGGGGGCCAGATTTGGTGTGGTAAAAATGTGGGGGGCCGACCTTGGCTGACGTCCTTTACGTAGAGCAATATATTTAAGCAAATTTTAGCAAGCCATTCTGTGTGTCACATTTGCTTTATTATTTTTTTAAATTAATAATTTCAACAATCTTGCAACTAGCCTTTGTGGCGTTCTCTTTTGACACTCGGGCTCTTGCGAAATACCGCTGCTGCGAAATTAAACTAGCTTCAAGTTGCTTCAATTTCTCGCTGCATATCTTCCCTATAATGTTGTCGTACATGTCAGCATGTCTTGTTTGGTATTATCGCCTCACATTGAACTTTTTAAAAACAGCTACTGTCTCTTTGCAAATGAGCCAGACCAAGTTGTTGCATATTTTAGTGAAGAAGTCGTCCAATTTCCACCTATCCTTGAAGCGTCAACCGTCGCAGTCAACTATCTTTTTTGTTGTTGTTGTTGATTGTCGCCATTTTAGAAAATTGGAAGTAAAGGGTCACACGGGATAATGTTGCTTAGAGAGCTGCTGCCTCTTGGTGGGTAAATGAGGAGCAGTATTTAGTGTGTAAGATACTTCATATGCTGGTAGCAGCACTGCTGACCAATTTACCGTATTGGCCAGAATATAAAACGGCCCTGATTATAAGATGATCCCCTCCTTTTCAAGACTCAAGTTTGAAAAAAGCTTTTTGAACACCAAATTAATTTTTATACAGAAAATAATTACAGTACATCTGAAACAAATGATTATAACAATATATTTGAGAGAAAAAGCATGTTATTTTGCCTCATTCAAATCATAATATCTGAACATTTAAATATGTAAACTAAAGTGCAATCACATTTGTAAATGAATGGCTTCTGGTTTTTGAAATGTAAATAAACCAATCTATTGTGATAATACAACAAAATTGCAATAACTGCATTAACCATCAAAGTGAAGTCTAACTGTAACTGTAGTCTTGAAACAAATCTGAATAAGGAAAAACAGTGCAATAAAATAATGCGAACTGGTTAAACATGAGAGTAGCTGAGATCTTTCATGACAGAACATCGCTTCAATGATAACTGGCGCCATCTAGCGTCGTAAATGGGTATAATGTCTAGACCGCGAATATTAGATGACCCCCACTTTTTCAGTCTTATTTCAATGCAAAAAATACCGTCTTATATTTGGGCCAATACGGTATTAAGTCTGTGTGCGGGCCAGACGTAACTGATTTTATGACAGAGGCTGGGGGCCGGATGAAGTTTGACCGTGGGCCGCATCTGGTCCCCGGGCCGGACTTTGGACATGTCTAGCATAGAACATGAATTTTGTTATTTTCATCTGAAGCGCAGCAATGCATGCTCGGAGGCGTGTTGGATGACAACAGTGTTTACAGCAGGTGGCAGCATAGGTTGACTGTCTCCTCCAAGGGAGCAGCGATGGCCATATGAAGCTTCTTGAAGCAATCAAGCTTTGCAGCCAATTGGTTCAAAGCTTCATGGTGGTTCATTTGGTCTTTTGACATCTTATGATGCCGCTGATAAATAAAGTGTTACCGGTTAATATCTTTTGGTGTAAATATCCCATAATACAGTGAGGACAGCTGCTTATCGTCCAGTGCAGCTTTTCTATGAACAAATCCAGTTTTCGTGTCAAATTTGGTGGGTGGCGGCTTATAGTCAGGTGCGCCTTATAATCCGAAAATTACAGTAGCAGAATCATACGCTTTAGCTAACAAGTGACTGCAACCCCTTTTAACCTCACTAATTCCGTTCCTCTTGAGGTTTTATTTTTAAATAATGGCTTCCATGCAAGTCATCTTTTGGCTGCTCAAGCGCTGTAAAAATGTCTGATGGGCCTGGAAGAAACATTCTTTTTCCTTCTTGCGCATAAACACAAAAGCTGGCCTGTCTGCTTCTCCTCAGAACGTCTTCAACCGAGAAGGCGAAATGATTAAATCTTTAAACGGGATATCGCGTAGGTGCAGTGAATAAGAGCGAACAAGTTCAACTTTGTACTGACCTCCCTAGCAGAGCTTGAAAACAAATATTAAAAGGATGTCAAAACCGAAAGGAAGCATAGAAGCCGATTTGCATGCGAGGTCGGCGCTGTGGCGGGGTGGCGACGTACCAGCTGCTCTGCCTTCTCACGTAGCCCGGCCCGAGATCAAGCGCTCCCTCGGTGTCGATAAGTCATCGCGGTGCGGGCGGCGGTCGCCGTGGCAACCGCGCAAACAGAGAGGAAGGCCAAATGACGGGACAGCAACACGCCGACAAACGTTTTTTTCTTTTTTTTACAGTAATATTCATAGCATAGGGAAAATCACAGTTATTGATTGTGCTAGTGCTATTGACGGCCATCGGCGTCCAATTCATTTGAAGTAATTTTTACTTGGTTTACAAATTACTAAAAAGATTCAAAGGCTTTTGAATCTGAATTGTCACCATAGCTGAGTGCTGAGCTAATACCCCAATTTAGCATTACAAGTTAGCAAAGTTGTTTAAATGCTCAGGTATTAAGGTTTTCCTAATTCTTTATATGTACCTCACTTCTTCCAACTAGTTTTTAGTAGCTGGTTAGGCACGCTTGACTGCCAAGATGGCGGCATGGCTTCAAATCCCGGTTCATCAGTGACTTTGAATCACCGTCGCCATCGAGATAGATTACAAATAATTACAAAATACATTTTTTTCTTTCATGATTTTCAATTTCTACAATAATCTACAAAATAATATCCTAAAATGTTACAGTTACGTAAGCTCTATGCTGTTTTGGGCTAGTGTTGTACCAGATATTTTTTACTGTGCACCAAAAAGTTCAACATTGGTGCAACTTTGCTAGCAGAGGTGGGTTGAGTAGGCAAAAATTGTACTCAAGTAAGAGTAGCGTTACTTCAAAATAATATCAGTCAAGTAAAAGTAGTCACATAAAAATGTACTCAAGTACAAGTAAAAAAGTATTTGGTGAATACTCAAGTAATGATCAGCATTGTGAGTAACTGCTTACAAATTTGCTTGATTTTTTTTTTCACAGCACAAAGTTATCTATATAACTCCCTCCACAGATTTTCTATGGGGTTGAGATCTGGAGACCGGCTAGGCAACTCCAGGACCATGAAATGCTTCTTACGAAGCCACTCCTTTGTTCGCCTGGCTGTGTGTTTGGGATAATTGTCAAGCTGAATGACCAAGCCACGTCTCATCTTCACTGCACTTGCTGATGGCAGGAGATTTTCACTCAAAATCTCTCGATACATGGCCCCATTCATTTTTTCCTTTACACAGATCAGTCGTCCTGGTCTCTTTGCAGAAAAACAGGACCAAAGCATGATGTTTCCACCCCAATGCTTTACAGTGGGTATGGTGCAATTCAGTATTCTTTTTCCTCCAAACACGAGAACCTGTGTTTCTACCAAAAACTTCTATTTTGGTTTCATCTGACCATAACAGATTCTCCCAGTCCTCTTCTGGATCTTCCAAATGCTCTCTAGCGAGCCACGGACGGGCCTGGACATGTGCTTTCTTCAGCACGGGGACACGTCTGGCAGTGCAGGATTTGAGACCCTGGTCCACGAGTTGCCTAGCCATTCTCCAGATCTCAACCCCATAGAAAATCTGTGGAGGGAGTTGAAAGTCCGTGTTGCCCAACGACAGCCCGAAAACATCACTGCTCTAAAGGAGATCCGCATGGAGGAATGGGCCAAAATACCAGCAACAGTGTGTGAAAAGCTTGTGAAGAGTTACAGAAAACGTTTGACCGGATTTCTTTGGACCCATCCCTCCAAGAGAAGGAGCTAACGAAGAGCCTCGTTAGCTTCCACATGCCGCCACTTGCCAACTCCACTCTGCGCCGTGCGGCTAGTTAGCCCGCTAGCTAGCCAGCTAGCCAGCTAGCTAGCTGCGGCAGTTAGTAGCTTAATTTCCAAAGATCTTCAAGCAGATTGTTGTCGACAGAGTAGCGGGCTTAATGGCACCGCTTTGTCACCGACAACAAAATGGTTCTGAACATATCAAAAACTAAGAGTATTATTTTTGGGACGAAACATTCATTAAGATCCAAACCTCAGTTAAACCTTGTACTTAACAATGTGGTTGTAGAGCAGGTACAAGAAACCAAGCTCCTAGGGATAACTTTAGACTGCAATTTATCATGGTCAACACACATTGATTTGTTAGTGCAAAAGATGGGTAGAAATATATCAGTAGTAAACAAATGTTCACCCTTTTTAACACCTCAATTGACAAAACAGGTCTTGCAGACCCTTGTATTCTCACACCTGGACTACTGTTCAGTGGTCTGGTCAGGTACAACAAAGACGAACCTACAGAGGCTCCAACGAGTACAAAACAGAGCAGTCAGGCTTGCGCTTAAAAGCAGCCAGAGAGCCAACACAGACAATATGCATGACAAACTGTCTTGGCTTAAAGTTGATTCAAGGTTGCGAGTATCTCTTCTTTCTTTTCTGAAAAACATGATATTAAGCAAACCAGGCAGCTTGTTTAAGCATTACACTCTGAGCTCAACTCTGCACTCATACCCAACCAGACATGCTATTAGCGGTAACTATACTATACCATAACTATCATGAAAACTAACTTAAAACAACGTACAATACTATGTAGAGCTATGATTGAATGGAATGCCCTCCCAGACCAAATTTTAAAAACTCAAAATAAAGCTAATTTCAAGAAACAAATAAAGCAGTACTTTAGGGTCAACTGTATTTGATCACTAATTTAATTTGTAATGTAAGCCTTTTTGTTGTTGTTGACTTATATATTACCTCTTATATTGTCTATTTACCTCCGTACTAACTTTCTTCTGTCTTTATGTTAGTATGTTGAATTATGTTTGTTTTAGTGTGTAAATTTTTCAAGATAAGAATTCTTTCTTTTATAAACAGTATAGCCTATGTTGATTAGTATGTTGATGTTTTGTCTGTTTTATGTTTTGTGTTGAACCGAGGAAGGGTCCACCATAGATTAGTAAGTTGATGTTTTGTGTGGACCCCAGGAAGAGTAGCAGATGTTTTCATCAGCTAATGGGGATCCTAATAAAAATACAAATACCTCCGTTATTGCCAACAACGGGTACATAACAAAGTATTGAGATGAAGTTTTGGTATTGACAAAATACTTATTTTCTACCATGATTTGCAAATAAATTCTTTAAAAATCAAACAATGTGATTTTCTATTTTTTTTCCACATTCTGACTCTCATGGTTGAGGTTTACCCATGTTGACAATTACAGGCCTCTCTAATATTTTCACGTGGGAGAACTTACACAATTAGTGGTTGACTAAATACTAATTTGCCCCACTGTATATAGCAATAGAACAGAATTTTCTGTGGGCCTTGCAAAATCAGTCAAAATCCAGTAAAACGGCCGGGAGCGAAGGGCCTTGCTCCAGTGAAAATAGCTGGGAGTGAATGATTTAAGGACTAGAGTAGCATTTGGGTCAGTTTAATGGTCATGGTTTGAGCCAGGGTTGCATGAGGTGTTCAGTAAATGTTAGCAGTATAATCGTAAGGGAGTCACTTGGCAAAAACAATTGTTTAGGGTCACTCAATTGTAAATCCAGAGTCCGAAGGTTGTGATTTAGACCACAGAGGGACCAAAGCCATTGTACATTTCACTGAGCCACCTGAGGACGCGCTTTGATGAATACTAAATGTGATCGATAGGCCGCCTAATGTAACAACGGCGCTTTGAATTCCAATCAGCCGCACTCTCAGGCAGGAAATCCAACGTCCTCCCCCGGAGAGGCGAGAGGCGACGAAAGGAAGCACCGGGAAGCCGGAGAGCTTTAAGAGGACGTGAAGGCTTGTTGGCAATGTTGCTGAAAAGCATTTCAAGTAGAGGCCGTGAGAGCAGCTGCCCTGTTGTACAGTGTGAGAGTGAAAGCGGAAGGGAGGGTGAGGGCTTCTCAAAGCGGTCGCGAGAGAGCGAGCGACGGAGTGGGATGTCAGGGTGGCAATAACATCCTACCCTGGAAGGGGAAAAAAAGCTGAGCTCAGCTTTTTATTTTCAAATAAAAAGGTGCGCATGTCTGCACAAGGGCACGCAGTGTGTTACAAAACCCACCAGCTTGCCTGTGTGATCGCTGGCGCATGTAATGGACACCTAGTGTTCATGGGAATGATCACTTTCCCCCACCACTGCTGGCTTTTCTTCCCCGCAATTTGCGACGCCTCCCGGGGAAGGGAGCGACAGTAAAGGAGCGACGGGAGGGCCTTTGAGGAAATGGGGAAGGCAAGGCGAAAACATTACCCTCTTACCCCGATGCGTCACGACGAAAAGCATTTTTTCCACTTCTACACAATTCTTTTGATTACCATTGTCGAGGCAAAATGGAGCTTTCAGCTTGGCTGACACCATCTAAGCCAAAAGGTTGAATCGAGGCAACTGAACTACTCTGTCTTTTGGAATAAATTTCTACTAAGAGTGGGAGTTTAAAATATTTTTAATTTAATTAATTTAATAATTTTGATAATTATTTTTTTATTTTTATAATTTAGGGCTGTCAAAATTATCGCTCAAACAAATTAAAATGACAGCACAGTGTCATGTGCACTTGTTACTTGTGTTTTTTGGTGTTTTGTCCCCCTCTGCTGGCGCTGGGGTGCGGCTGATTTTATGGGTTTCAGCACCATGAGCATGGTGTAATTATTGACATCAACAATGGCGAGCTACTAGTTTATTTTTTGATTGAAAATTTTACAAATTTTATTAAAACGAAAACATTAAGAGGGGTTTTATTATAAAATTTCTATAACTTGTACTAACATTTATCTTTTAAGAACTTCAAGTCTTTCTATCCATGGATCGCTTTAACAATGTTAATAATGTTAATGCCATCTTGTTGATTTATTGTTATAATAAACAAACACAGTACTTATGTACCGTATGTTGAATGTATATTTCCGTCTTGTGTCTTATCTTTCCATTCCAACAATAATTTACAGAAAAATATGGCATATTTTATAGATGGTTTGAATTGCGATTAATTACGATTAATTAATTTTTATGCTGTGATTAACTTGATTAAAAATTTGAATCGTTTGACAGCCCTAGATTAATTTAAAAAAAATTTAATTTGACTTTAAGTTAATAAAAAATGAACAGAATGACAGAACCTTTTGTCAGTGCGCAATTTCACTATACACCGAGTTGGCACCCGGTGAACATAATACAGAAATCCAATGAAATTACACATTTCATATATAAAAAAAAAAAAAAAAATTGGGTTCGTGCAAATATATAAAGCTTTAAAAAACACAGAACTTTTGTCAGTGCACATTTTCCCGATCTGCTGAAAAATGACAAAATAAGCACATTTGATGAAGAAAGGATAATGTCGTAAAGAAATGTGGATTCCTGAAAAAATATATATGAAGCTTTCAACCAAACAGAATTTTTATCAGTGCAAAATTTTCTCACAATAGTTGCCAGCTGCCAGCTATTTCATCTAAAACAGACACAAATAATCAAGATTAATTAATGAAGGGAATCGTATCCTTTCCCATATTTACTGCTCGACCTTTTGTATTACTCTAACACACCCAATATAAAATAAATACCATTTATATCACAGTTTAAGAAAAACGAGCAGAATATAGTATTTGATATCATGGACTTAGAATGACTGGGAATTAAGGCGCCAAAACAACGGGCAGATAAGGGTATAACATACAGGATGCCTTCTGACCACACATGCAGCTGACTGAGTGATATTGACGCTGACAAGCAGGTGATGGGCAAGACATCTACAAGTCCACGTCTGCACCACCAAATCCAGACATGTCCAAAGTCCAGCCTGGGGGCCAAATGCGGCCCGTGGTCAAATTTCATCCGGCCCCCAGCCTCTGTCATAAAATCAATAACTTCTGGCCTGCACACAGACTTAATAGATTGGTCAGCAGTACTGCTACCAGCATATGAAGTAGCTTACACACTAAATGCTGCTCCTCATTTACCCACTAAAAGGCAGCAGCACTCTAAGCAACATTACCCCATGTGACTCTTTACTTCCAATTTTCTAAAATGGCGACAATCAACAAAAAAAAAAAAGAAAGTTGACTGCGACGGCCGACGTTTCAAGAATAGGTGGAAATTTGACTATTTCTTCACTAAAATACGCAACAACTGTGTCAGCCTCATTAGCAAAGAGACAGTCGCTGTTTTTGAATAGTTCAACGTGAGGTGATATTACCAAACAAGACACACTGACATGTACGACAAGATTAGAGGGAAGATAGGCAGCGAAAAATTGAAGCAACCTGAAGCTAGTTTAATTTCACAGCAGCAGTTTTTCGCAAGAGCCCGAGCGTCGAAAGAGAACGTCACAAAAGCTAGTTGCAAGATTGTTGAAATTATTAATTAAAAAAAAAATGATAAAGCAAATGTGACACACAGAATGGCTTGCTAAAATTTGCTAAATATATTGTTCTACTAAAAGGACGTCAGCCAAGGTCGGCCCCCCACATTTTTACCACACCAAATCTGGCCCCCTTTGCAAAAAGTTTGGACACCCCTGACCAAATCCCACACTCAGCTCTTCTAGACAGTCCACAACAAATGGCGGGACATCCTGTTCTGCCACAGGGAACACCTGATAACAAGAAGACTCCACGGCTGAGAATCTGAACACTCAGCGCTGAGGCTGATGAAATTTCCAACCCTGGCTGCCTTGGCAACAGAGATGCAAAGACTATTCAGCCCAACCTGCCACAGAAAATTACCCTACACACCACCCAAACACACCATTCTCCTGGAGCACAGCCCCGCCTCACCAAGCTTTCAACGGACTGAATTCTTTAGCTAGCGCGTCTTTTTGTTGATGGCAACTCTGGATCCAGTCTTCCTCCTTACCTGGGTCTCTTTGCTATTTTGCCTCGCTGAATGATTGCTGTCAACTTAAATTGTCAACTTGTGTTTCACTTTTTCCAGCTTTTAGAATGGTGTCAGTACAAGAAGTTCAAACTACGGTGAATGCGTGGAGTTTGGCCTTTTGGCCAGGTCGTTGGCTTGCGCTACCGCTGTTCTGGCAGTTCGACTGGCATGATTACGGCAGTCTGCCTAAAAAGTCAAATTCTAACAGATTACATTTTTTAAACAAGTTACAATCTTAGTCTACCCATTTACATTCAAAACATTTGAGAGTAGACTTCCTATTAACTCATTGGCTGCCATTGACAGCAATAGACGTCCAATCCATTTAAACTGGGAGGGTTAGCAGTGAAATGAACGAATGCACCCTCTCAGTTCAAATGAATGGACGTCTATAAGAGATAAACTAAAGTATATTCACAGCAAAATGATGTAGAAAAATGCCACATGATTGACGTCTATCACCGTCCATGGCAGCCAGCGTGTTAAAGTCTCTTGTGGGTGTCCCCTATGGATCGTCCTAATAAGGGCCTTGTTAATGTGGTTGCCAAGCGTGACTAGTAATGACCGCCCTTCATACCACCCGGTCATGGACATGCCTCATCGCAAAACGGCTTGGGAATGAATAGAATGAACCTTAACTTCAAAACTGAGATAAACAGTAAACTTGTAGGATTGTCTCTCCTCCTTGACAGGTTCCTCTTTTCTATGCATATTTTTATACACAAAGTTGAACTGAAATTTCTCAAACACTGCAAATGGTCGTTTACCTCATGCCCATTCATCCAAATTGACAAATCACGGCGCACATGCGAAGCATTGCCTCAAGTTGTAATTCTTCCACGTGCGAACCCTCTGTGGTAATCAAGCAAATGAAAGCAAGTGAGGCGGAGGGTTTTTGCAAAGCAAAGCATAAAATAACACACACAAGCTCGATGTCGTCTGAATAAATATGGTAAAGCCAGCTATCACTCTGTTTGATCTCTATTTCGACCATAGATCTGATATCATTCTGAGTGAGTGGGCGATTGTGTTTTCATTGCAGCGCGGCTAATTGACATCGACAAACGGTGCTCGCTGCATCAGTGGCTCTCTCTAAATAACCTCCTGTGCACTCTTACAAGTTTCCTTTCAACTCCGGCCGAGGAAGACGCTCTTTTATTTACTAGAAACACAGCTTTAGCGCGATCAATAGCGGTCTCTTTGCTTTGAATACGACCTTGGGATGTATCTGTTGGGACGCACACTGGTGTAACAATCGGCAAAAAAAACATTTCAAGTGACAGGCATTTGAAGAGACAGTTTTTGTTTCTTTGTACTTTTGAAAAGTTCTGAATCGTCGATATGTATTGCATTGCAATTAGGGTTGTTCCGATCATGTTTTTTTGCTCCCGATCCAATCCCGAACGTTTTAGTTTGAGTATCTGCCGATCCCGATATTTCCCGATCCGATTGCTTTTTTTTTGCTCCCGATTCAATTCCAATCATTCCCGATAATTTTTCCCGATCATATACATTTTGGCAATGCATTAAGAAAAAAATGAATAAAACTCGGACGAATATATACATTCAACATACAGTACATAAGTACTGTATTTGTTTATTATGACAATAAATCTTCAAGATGGCATTTACATTATTAACATTCTTTCTGTGAGAGGGATCCACGGATAGAAAGAATTGTAATTCTTAAAGGATAAATGTGACTTTGTGTATTGTGACTAAATATTGCCATCTAGTGGATTTTTATGAGCTTTCAGTAAATGATAGTGCAGCTATTTAACTTCTGCCCAAATGCATGATGGGAAGTGCAACCATGACTGTGCGTAATGGTACCAATTGATATATCTTCTCAGCGTTGGGAAGTAAAATAGGGTGTTAAGAAAAAAATCAACTACTACCTTTCTTCCCCATATTGCTTCCCACGATATTTCTAATCGTTGAGAGAGGAATTGTAAGGCTTTAGTCAATTAAAAAAGGCTTCAAAGGCAGCCAAAATTCTCTCTACTCATTTTACGTTGCCTTTTAGCTCTATGTATACGTAATACAGTGTCATTATAGATTGAACGTGACAATGCGTGATTGGGTAGTGCAGTGCATGCGTTATTTGCGTTAAATATTTTAATGTTATTACCGCCGTTAACGCGATAAATTTGACAGCCCTACTTTAAGCCAAAACTTAAGTCTCTGGATGAGTGTAAGACATTTTGTCTGCAACGTTAAATACAATTAGAAAACGATTTAATTAAAAAAAAAAATATATATATATATATATATATATATATTAAAAAAGGCATGTCCAATATTTTTTTGCCGATTCCGATACTTTGAAAATGACGTGATCGGACCCGATCCATCGGGATGCCGATCGATCGGAACATCTTTAATTGCAATGCATTGGATTTATTTCACACTTCATTCAAAATAAGCTACTATTGTAGCAACAGCTTCTCTGAGGCTGACCAACAGAAGCAATGTAGCCAAATCGCGCCAGTTGGATGAAGTGTCTCACCTAAGGACATAATAAAAATGTGCACAAGCGGTAGCGGAATCAAACCCTTGACCTTTCTATACACCAGTCCAGGGCGTCCACAACCTCTTCTTCACCTTCCACCACTAGTCTCTCCGGTGCTTTAGAAAAAGGATTGCAGAAATATTAAGAATGACGTTTGAGGCGATGTGACACAACGCTATTTGAAGTTGTATTTCTGCCTCCGTTTTTCAAACGTGGCCACGGCATCGCAGACAATTACAGTGACGCATTGGTGCGTATCCCTCACATACAGATGGTTGGAACGTCGAGCACGTGGATGATAAATGTCGCTGCCTCTGCTTGTGCCGCCGCCAAGTAAGACCCACGCCACCTACAATCTAGGAGGTTCCCTCAGATCTGATTATGATTGCAGGATAAGAGGATTTAGGTGCCGCTGCCCAAATGCAGGGCTATGGTGATTAGAAAACCCTTCTGAAGGGCTCATGTGAGGCAGAAAGTCAGGGGTGGGTGATGGGTAAGACAATGAATCCAGAGATGTGAGATACAACCTTAAGCCTTACAAGGCGAGTGCAACTTATTCACAAGATAGCTGCGAGGCTGAGACAAAGAAATTACTGATTTCAGCAAGCTGTGGGCAAGGTTACTTATCAAAACATGAAGTGAATAGTGGCCAAAAAACAAACCACAATTTCCTACTCTAAAATGTCAGCACCTATTGATTTCACCTAGACCCACCACAATTTCAGCAAGAGTGGAAAAGGTTGAGCTGAATAACGACATTTCCTCCACTTTCAAATCCATCTTTCATATCTGAATCGAAACACAACAACGTATGGCGCCAAATACTCTCTTCGCTGGAGTAAAAAGCCCGTGGGTGAGACGCAACAAGCCGCTGAGAAAGCCTCTAAATTACATTTCTGCTTGCATTAATATGCATCGCATGAACAAATGATTAAAAAGAACAGACTGAAATGTCAAGAATAAACAATCATCTCTCTAAAATGCTCCTGGATATTGATTGGAAAAGCACTGCTGTTAAATGGAATACAAAACATTTATAATTACATCCATGATTGCATCACGAAAATCAGCTTGAAGGTATGCATTAACATAGAGGGATGCTAATGTGAAAGTATATATTAACAGTGAATAATCACAAACGCTTCCAAGAAGCTGCGACTATTGCTTACAAGGATGGAGTATATTTATGGAAACAGATGACACACGAGCAATAAATTACACCCTCGTCATCAAAATCTTAATCCATATCTTTAGTCTGATCCTTTAACCTTGTTTCATAACCCCGCCCCTGTAGTATCTCCATCCTGATCCCTAAGCATAAAGACAAAATCTTAAACTATTTAGGACATCTGATCTGTAACCCTTGCACCAGGATCTGTATCTTTATCCTTATCCCTTATGCTAGTCCAAACCTTTAACACTACGGCCACATCTTTATCAAGAATTCCAACCCAGAACCCTAACAAAAAACCCTTGCTAACCTTCGCTCCTGGTTTTGCATCTACAGTATAACTGGATCCCTGACACTAAGGGGCAGTTTACATGGCGACTCTGCGACACGAAGACGCAATGCCTGTGTTGCGGAATGGCCTCGCGTTCGTATGGCGAAGACGGAGGGCAAAGACGCAAACCTTGGAATCCTGCCTCCAAAGTGGAAGAATTCAACTGCGGGGGCTTGAGAGGGGCTTGCTCCGCATGCATATCAAAGCTCCAGCGGCGCAGCGGTGCTATTAAACATTAAAAACAGCAAATATGGCGGAACCACAGCTTTAATTTACTGTTTATATAATATAATTTAAATAGGTTGAAGTTTTCCATTTTTGTGCCTTTTTGAACAAAAGAAAATGCCATTGCTTGGAGTGGGCAGGCAAGTTGTCTTCCGGGCTTAGGAGGTCAAAGTGCATCATTCATTGTCGCCTTGTAAATCTGCGCTGCCCCCTAGGGCCTAGCATGAATACTACATCGTTTTCATGCGGAATTGCGACATTGTTCGAATGGAGACGAAACCATATAAACGCAAACATGAAATTTTTCGTCTTCTCGGACAGTCACCATGTAAACGGCCCCTAATGATAATGCTAAATCTTACGTCCACTTCCTTATCTTGATTATCTTGACCCAATAGTCTAACAAAAGACTTTTAGGGCACAGTTTAATCTGATCAATAACCCAATATCCATTTGCTAACTAGAAAAGTGTTGATTACCGGTTTAAAGGTATAGCATGGTATGAAAATGTCAAGGTTTCAAAACCGCAAAAATTTTCTGTCATACCGTCCCTAAGGTATCAGCTATTTTTTTAGGTCCCAAAATACTTAGAGAAATCCCTCGCTCAACCCTCCCCCACCAGTTGTTGCTCAGTGTCAGTGAGTCAGCTGTGCTACACGATGGCTGGAGGAGGTGAAACCCCTCAACTTTTTCCCCCCATCGAAGAAAACGAAATCGCTGGTATGGGAATACTTCAGTTACAGCAGAGTTACAGACGGCCGCAGCTTAGAGGAGGAGGGCCAACCGACATGTAAAACATGTCTGCGGAGTATGGCTGCCAAGGAGGCAATACCTCCAATATGATTTCGCATTCATACAAATTTAAAGGTTCGTAAACACTGTCATGTTGCCCGCCAGCTAGGAGAGTTAACTCCAGCGTGTTTAGTGTGTCTAGCGGTGGTCTTTTTTTTTCTCTGGCAACTGTCTGTGTTGAGAAAGAGAGTATGTGAAAATATAAACATGATACGAGTCATACACACGTGCTTTTTATGGAAAATATTTCAATTTTTTTGTTCTGATGGTAATTATGTTGAGCTGCGGCTCTGGGTTGAGGCTCACCTAAAGGACTAAATTCATTTTAATTTTATTTAGAATATTTTTATATTTTTTTAAAAATATCTTTACTCAACATTATTCTTATGTTCCAATTTGCTAATATGTTTTGGAAAGAAAAATCCTGTTCAATGGGAAAAAAACAAGGATTTATTTTTTCAATTTACTTTTTTAACCCAGATATTTTAAAGTAACACATTTTAGAGCTCTAATTGCAATACCGTGATACCATGAAAGCGTGATATTTTGGCTTAAGGTTATCATACCATCAAAATATCATACCGGCACATGCCTACTTACAACACATCCCAAAGATGCGATGCGAATACGTCACCTAATGGCATAAATGTGCAATACGAATAATGATGTAAAAAATGGTCTCCGACTTCGCGAGGACGAGTGGGAGCGACGACTACCCGCTGTTGCAACGGCAAAGCTACGAAACGGCCGCGCAACTATCGGCACCAACCTATTGCTGGAACCATCCAGAATGAAGGAAAAATATGTTCATTTATGGACGCACACATCAACATTCCCTCGCACATCTCAACAGGTGGCTGCAATCGGCTCGAATGTGCACCCGCGCTGGCACACGTCAGTCCCAAAACACTTAGCATGTGTGACTTGAGACCAAAACATGAAGAACTATGAGCGGTTACCATTGAAACAAACATGTAGCGGGAACCTTTTCTCACATTTTCTATTCAAAATGCTCTTCGTACATGACTACAATATTCTTCATTCTAAGCACATAACAAGGCAATAACAAAATAGTAACGCACAGACACTAAGGAAAGTAACTTTAATCAGATTACTGGTTTGGAAAAATGAACGCGTCAGATTACCCTTTACTGAAAGAAAGTAATCAGATTACAGTAACGTGTTAATTTATTATGACTCCATATCTAAACTCCTTATCTTGACTACTAACCCTATCAAAACGACAGACCTTTAGGGCAGAGTTTAATCTGATCAACAACCCAAAATCCAATCACTACTGTAAGCCAAACCCGTGGTTAAACACCTATATCTTGGATCCCTAAACCCGGCCACATCTTTATCCTGATCTCCAACCCATCTTCCTAACTCTAACCCTAATCCCTGTAGCCCCATCTTTATCCTTTTCTCTCACTATCCTCATCCCTAACCCAATACGAACCTTTGGATTTGCATCTGATTCGGTCGCTCAAGGCCAAAGTCACAGAGTTATGCACACAAAAGCTGCTGCATTAGACCATTTCTCATTTTGTGACCATTTCATTCATTATTCATGCAAAATGATTTGCAAAGATCCAACTCAGCATCCTTGGGCACAACTGCATCGCTGACATCTCTCACCATGTATTATTTTCCCCTTAAAGATTAAATTCTTGTGACGCTTTCTTGACATCTAAGCAGACAAACCTTAGTGTATCAGGTTCAATACCCTGTTCCCCCTGCGTCATTTCCTTGTTGACAACACTTGTTGACATTGAATTTTTCCTCTGTGGTACAATTAGCTTTTCGGTCCTTACATGCCTGACCTTTACAAGTGCCGCGCAATGTGTTGAACGCGTGCACTGGAGATGACTGCGTTGACATCACAAACATTGTTCTCGTGGCTTTTTATGTGCAAGATGAGCAGCGGCATGTTTTCATAGATAGCTTTCAAAGGTTCAGCCCTTGGCCTCTAAAAGGCTTCCCTGACCTCACAGTGCAGCCATGCAATGTCTATTTTCAAATGAACACTTCACAGCGTGTTCACACGACTGAGCCATTGAAGTCACCTAGAGCACACAGGAATATATCGATGCAATCAGGGGAAAAAGGGCGGGATTTCCCTTTCAAAAGGCTTCCCCATACTGAAAGATGGACCGCTCCTTATAAATCTCACCTGCCATATCAAATTGAAGGGAGTTGGCTTTACAGCATGAAGCACTGTTTGTCTCAATGCAATTATTAACCTCAGACAACATCCTCGGCAATTGCAAATCACTTAGAGCTTTGTACAGGAATAATGCATGAACGATGAGTGTACTGAAAGAAAAGCTGTAAATATTATCTGTCTTCTTTTGTCAGAACTACAGATGTCCCGATCCGATATTTGGATCGAATTGGACGCCGATATGGGCAAAAAAATGCGCATCGGTATCGGATCGGCCAAAACGGAAAAATTCCGATCCAAACTTCCGATCCAGTTTTTTTTTTTTTTTGAAGTCCAGTCCGGGTTTTCCAGCGCACAGATTTACATAATCCATTCGAGTTTTTGTTTCGGTTTCCCTAAAATCTGGTCCGCATTTTAAGGTACACCTTCAACACACTACATTTACATTACCGTCTCCCAATTTACCGAGAGACTTTATCGGTAAAAATGTCAGCTGTGTGGGATCATTTCACCTTAAAGGACGACAAAGACAAAGAGGCAGAGTGCAACATTTGCCACAATAAAGTCAAGCGTAGTGGTAAAGCTGTAAGAAGTTTTAATACAACCAACCTCATCAAGCATTTAGCGAAATACCACGACAAACAATATGAGGAGTATGTTAAGAAAACCAAAGACAAAAAGAAAAGTCCTACGCAACTAACACTGGCAGAAACTTTTGCTAAGGGTGACAAACTGGCACTCGACAGTCCCAAAGCCCCGGGAATAACAAGAGTCATTGCCGAAGAAGTCATTCTGGATGACGAGCCATTATCTCTGGTGAGTAAAGACGCACCATCCAACACTTAGAACCACGGTACACCATCATGCCCAGCCATCATTACATCCTTGAGCGATTCGGCCGTGGAATATTCGAGAACGATTCACAAACATCCAAATTCCGATTATTGAAATATGTCAAGTAAAGCGGAACTAATACACAGCGCGGTCTTTGGGACGCAATAAGAAACGGACCACATTGCGTCCCAAAAGTAAACATAATGCTTGTCATAGACTCGGGTAATGCCAATGCTCAACTCACAGCTTTAGCTCAACTCATGCCGCTGGATAAAAAACACAAGAATACCTGACTGCTGCTGACAGCCGCTACAAACTACGTCAACGTGGTTTTACTCGAGATAATAGGTAAAATATGTATATAGAACTAGATGCAAAACGACAGACTCGACTGCGTTAGCAACTTTGAAGTATTGAAAACCAGATGCGTTAGTAAACAGCCGCCATCTTAAAGCAGAAGACTTCACTAGTAGGCTGTTGTGAACCCTCCAAGGGAACCGAATTAACTTTTTATCTAAAATACTCCTAAATCTGCAAAATCTTGACTTGAATCTATTTACAAAACAGTTTTAAAACTTTCACATGTCGAAAGTAGCTAAGGGAAATTAAGGAATAATGGGAGAAATTTTAACAACTTAAACAGTTGATTCGCAAAATTAAATGAATTGAATGTAGTTTAAAGCTGCTGATACAGAATGGGGACTTGAGTATTTTATTTACCGTTTTAAAATGTTAGCTTGATACTGAAATAGTTGTTTATTTAAACCTGAGAGGCCTTTTATGCAATTTTTGTAACTAACGCACGAAACATTAAAAGCATCTAATAGCTCGGGGGATTTGTGGGATTTTCCACTGAGGTTGTTGGTGTGTTTTGCTTTTTAAAGACAGTTTACAATATTATTTGCATGTTTTACTGACTATGCCATTTCTGTTTGTTATTTATAATGTTTTGTGTTTGTCACTGAATAAACAGGTCAGTTTCTTGTTACCAACCATTGTGTGTTATTCAAACTCACCTAATTCAGCTGGCTAGTTGTTAACAAGAGTACTAAAACCTTTTTCAACATGAGTCTGACAACTAAGTAAGGAGGCTAAATAACTTTTAAACTTTAACACATGCTCAGATGAGTCAGTATCGGCCAGTATCGGTATCGGATCGGAAGTGCAAAACAATATCGGTATCGGATCGGAAGTGCAAAAACCTGGATCGGGACATCCCTAGTCAGAACTAATTATACCTTAGAGTTCGAACACCTTAAAAGTGATACAAATGGGAGGTTTTACAAGTTTTTCAGGCCTAACAAAACTCCAAACACTAAAAATCACTATAGAAGATGGTTTGTGGTACTGCTACACCAGATAAAGACAAGGACCTCTATACAGACTGCAGTTTCTTGAACAATCCTTGATTATTCAAACCAAAAAAGGAGCTGTGTCATTCAACGGGAAGTCACATCAGTTCCATAAAACCACACACTCCACACCCTCTTCCTTTATGATCCTCTTGACATGGAATATAATCCCGGGGCCACCGCTGCCCTGCCCCGATGAGATCGGGACACTTGAGACCTGACGTAAATGACCAGTGATTGGATTTCATCGAGGTTGACTGACCTAATTGAGAAGCACGGAGTCAGAACACAGATGGAATGATTGAGCGGAGGAGTTGAAGGAGATGTCACGGATTTTATTATCACTGGGGTGGCCTTGACATTGCAGCGCACCCTCCTAACACACTGACAATAAATGGGAATCTGCATTGGCATTCTAAATCGTAGTGAGTCAGAGTGGAACTTTAAACCTTGGTCATTCCCACGCACTTCAAGAAACAATGTATGTTTCCTACCAGAATGTGACTGAGTAACTCACACTGGGCCTCATTCATGTTCTTACAAGATTGAGATACGACCAAAAATTCTCTACCTTGGCAGCCACAGAAGAACCAGGCTTCTCTAGAAGATCCCACAGTTTCTTCCTCTTCTCCGGACAGCAAGTGTTGTCGAACTCACTGTCCCCCTCGCGTTCCCTCATGGTCTCCGCCTCCCTGCGCAGTTCCTCGTTCATTTGCTCCTTTTTCTGGTGGTACCGGGCCTGGCAGCAGGACTCCAGATAGATCTCATCGATTCCCCAGAAGTCTAACTCCTGGCCGAATGAAAGGGCGCACATCTCCTCCATCATGTGCAGCTTGCCAGTGCGGTAAAAATTCAGGATAGAGGTGAAAGCTCCCGGGTGGCGGTCAAAGAAGTACTCGTTCTCATTCAGGCTGTAGTCGTCGCACACCTCCATCAGAGACTCGTGCGTGTTGCAGTCCCGTAGCTTCCCGAGGCGGGTCCTCGGTAGCCGATCCAGAGTTCGCCACAGGACTTCGTGGTTTAAACCGCCGACATTCAGACGGACTCGGCGGGAACGGGCTTTGGTGCGGATGATGTCGATGGGTTCCGGCGGCACGGAAGGAAGGGGTAGGATGTTGGCGGGCTTGAACCCGGCAGGTCCAAGCTTCTCGGCCATGGCGACGGAGAAGACCCAAAAGACTTGTCACGGTTTAAAAAAGTCCACCAAAAAGAGCCTAAAACCAGGTGCTGGGTCCTTTCAAGGCAAGTCTCTCCATTGCTGAGGAAATAGAGCAAAGAGTTTGAATGATGAAACATTACAAATTAACTCCACAACACTGGTAATGACCCTGCAACATCGAGTCTCCGGGTAGGTAGTGGCTAGAATCAATCATTTTGCTTTAAACGTCAATATTTCTCGCGCTGGGCGAGATGAAAGTACATTCGAGAATCATCATCTTTGCTGTAGTTAATATTACATTCAGTTGAGAAAATGTGCCCTCGTTTGAACATTTAAACCTCATGTTTTTCAAAGAACTGTCATCTTTGTTGTGATAAATTCCACATTTTACACATCATTTGCAAAATATGAACCCTATCATCGCGTTGGTTCGTCGAGAACAGCAATAATGTTTCTCGCGTCAATTCGGCCTGGTTGACAGTTAATTATTCAAAATGTTCCGAAATGCCAATGTTGTTATGTTATTCACTCCATTAATCACCACAAAAATCCAAACTGAATTAATAGCATCGGAAATATGAGCTCCATTCTCTATAGAAGTGAATTTACGCCTAATTGCAGAAATTTAATTGTCCAGAATTGTCATTATTGACAGAAACAATACCTTTAGATTGCATTAGTAATGAAATTAGTAATCATTTCAATCAATATTTAGGTACAGGTCTCTCAAAAGTACTTTTTTTTTTTTTTTTAATGGCTTAATTTGGCCTGTATCATGTTAAAAAAAGGGCTAAACTGTCAAAATATTAAAGCTATTTCACCCCTATCATTATGTTAGTTATAATTGATTTTTAGAGTGTGTTTGTTTTTATTAGTTTACTATTTTCTTGAAATTATTAGCACCTCCGTCGGCGAATCTGACAGAAGGCTTAGGTTATGTATTCGATTCCGTTTGTCTGTTTGTTTGTCTCATGTTCGTGTTCAAGATAACTCAGGATTGAATAAAGGGATTATTATCAAATATATTAGTTTTTGTTTAGTTTTTATTGGTTTCAGTATTCGTTTTAGTTTCTCACAGATCGGGTTATTACTAACGTGAAAGAATAAAAAAGAATAATATTCTCCAAAAGGATAAAATTTAAAAAATATATACAACATAATTTTGAATTTTACTATGTCTTTAATTTCAATACGTTTTAGTTTTGTGAACACACAATAGTTTCAGTTCGTAACAGCTTTTCTCTTTTAATTATAGTTTCAATACCAGTCAGCTAAAAAGTTTTTCTAATTCAAAATTTTCAAGTCTTTTGGTTCTTTTCCGTTAACAATAATAACCTTGACCTGCATTGACTTATAGTTTTTCCTAACCACTCAACCAAATCTATCATACATTCATAATCTCACTATATAAAGAAAATCTGATATGAAAGAGGAATTAAACAACAACAAATGACTATTTCTAGCTGGTCTTTACAGTACAACTATACAAAAATGCAACAGTTTCACTGAAATCTGTGAGTAAAATGCTAAAAACAACTATATTTCACAACATTATCCTTTGAAACAAAGTGTTAAGTGTCTTACCTTGCCAAGATAATGTACATTCATCCACACAAAGTACTTCCATCCAGGCGGGTTCCCCCGTCCTACTCCACTCCTCCGATCGATCCACTGGCACGGCGCAAGAACCGCGCGCCCTGCATGTTGTCTATTCAACTGCGCGATCAAAACCGTCTTCCTCTCAAAGCTCCATCATAGCCCAAAGAGAGAAAAATAAAGAGCGTCCCGCCTCCATGCGCGCTGGCTTGTTGCGTTCACTTGCGTAAAAAGACAGAGGGAAGTGCGCGGAATGAAGCGTCCGGCTGTAGTGAGCGCAGAGCAGCGCAGAGCAGAGAGGGGCTGCAGCACCTCCCCGGCGAGAGGTGAACTGACTGGCCGCCACCGGGCGGATGGCGCTTACAGGCAGGGAGGGGGTTGCGGGGGGGATGCACGCGGTTGCGTAAACGCTGATTTGTGTGGGAAGTGAGTGCCGCGGGAGCCAAGGCGGACGCACGGACTGTTGATACTGTGCTGTATGACAGACTTTCAGGATGCAAAAGTTGATGAATCAGCAGATTTTTGGAAGCGTGCACACTTGGAAAAGCACGAGATCTATCAGTGCCTTTGACGGCGATATGCGTCCAATCCATTTGTGAGAGCGATCATTTGCTGCCAGGTCTTCCAGTTCAATCTGATTGGGCGTCTATTGCCGTCAATGGTAGCTGATGAGTTAATCACATTGTTAAATTAATAGGCAAGTTTCCTGAACGAAATATACAGTGGGGCAAATAAGTATTTAGTCAACCACCAATTGTGCAAGTTCTACTTGAAAAGATTAGAGAGGCCTGTAATTGTCAACATGGGTAAACCTCAACCATGAGAGACAGAATGTGGAAAAAAAAAACAGAAAATCACATAGTTTGATTTTTAAAGAATTTATATCCAAATTAGAGTGGAAAATAAGTATTTGGTCACCTACAAACAAGCAAGATTTCTGGCTGTCAAACAGGTCTAACTTCTTCTAACAAGGTCTAACGAGGCTCCACTCGTTACCTGTAGTAATGGCACAGGTTTTAACTCATTATCGGTCTAAAAGACACCTGTCCACAATATCAGTCAGTCATACTCAAAACTCCACTATGACCAAGACCAAAGAGCTGACAAAGGACACCAGAGACAAAATTGTAGACCTGCACCAGGCTGGGAAGACTGAATCTGCAATAGGTAAAACGCTTGGTGTAAAGAAATCAGCTGTGGGAGGAAGATTAGAAAACGGATTACATACAAGACCTCTGATAATCTCCCTTGATCTGGGGCTCCCTTCAAGATCTCACCCCGTGGCGTCAAAATGATAACAAGAACGGTGAGCAAAAATCCCAGAAACACACGGGGGGACCTAGTGAATGACCTACAGAGAGCTGGGACCACAGTAACAAAGAGGCTCTTATCAGTAACACAATGCGCCACCAGGGACTCAAATCCTGCACTGCCGGACGTGTCCCCCTGCTGAAGAAAGTACACGTCTGCGGTTCGCCAGAGAGCATTTGGATGATCCAGAAGAGGACTTGGAGAATGTGTTATGGTCAGATGAAACCAAAATACTTTTGGTAGAAACACAGGTTCTCGTGTTTAGAGGAGAAAGAATACTGAATTGCATCCGAAGAACACCATACCCACTGTGAAGCACGGGGGTGGAAACATCATGCTTTGGGGCTGTTTTTCTGCAAAGGGACTAGGACGACTGATCTGTGTAAAGGAAAGAATGAATGGGGCCATGTATCAAGAGATGTTGAGTGAAAATCTCCTTCCATCAGCAAGGGCATTGAAGATGAGACGTGGCTCGGTCTTTCAGCATGACAATGATCCCAAACACACAGCCAGGGCAACAAAGGAGTGGCTTCGTAAGAAGCATTTCAAGGTCCTGGAGTGGCCTAGCCAGTCTGCAGATCTCAACCCCATAGAAAATCTGTGGAGGGAGTTGAAAGTCCGTGTTGCCCAACGACAGCCCCAAAACATCACTGCTCTAGAGGAGATCTGCATGGAGGAATGGGCCAAAATACCAGCAACCGTGTGAAAAGCTTGTAAAGAGTTACAGAAAACATTTGGCCTCCGTTATTGCCGACAAAGGGTACATAACAAAGTATTGAGATGAACTTTTGGTAATGACCAAATACTTATTTTCCGCCATGCTTTGCAAATAAATTCTTTAAAAATCAAACAATGTGATTTTTTTATTTTTATTTCACACATTCTGTCTCTCATGGTTGAGGTTTACCCATGTTGACAATTACAGTCTCTGATATTTTCAAGTGGGAGAACTTGCACAATTAGTGGTTGACTAAATACTTATTCGTCCCACTGTAGGCGGCCCCATCTTGTAAAATTTCTGCTTCGAACGTCCGGTTTAAAAAAAACTCATGAGTTGCAGTTGAAGTTAGCAGTTTGTTGACAAAGTTAAAACTGCAGAATCAACCCAGAGGAACCCTGAGAATCTCCAAAAATGGATTCAGCATGGCGTAGATGAGATGTAGATGAAATTGTATGATTGCTCTTACCACTTCATTGATCATTCGTGGACAATTTCATAACAACCTGTCAGCCTGTGTTGACGTGAGGTATAGATTGATACGCCGGCCACTTGAGTGACCAAAATGAGGTGAAATTACAAATTATATTACATTTGGCGAAGGGCTGACACAGATTTTTTTGTTACAAGGAAATACTACAAGGTATGTACATATAAACAAAAATACTATATCATTCTTTTTTATTGCGGATAGTGATCGCAATAAAACATTTGGACAACATGATTCCATTTCTTGCTTTATTAGCGATCGCAATAAAACATTTGGACAACATAATTCCATTTCTTGTTTTATTTAAAATGATTGGTGCAAGTGCAAAACAGGGAAATAAATCAAAATGTATTAAAATTATTGGAAAAATAGCATACGAGAATATGATATCAGACAGCAGCACTCCAGAGCCTCGCCAAACTTTCACCCGACATTAAGGCCTACAGCTCCAATAGCGTATCTTAAAGTTGCTGCAGTTAAAAAGCTCGTAGTTGGATCTCGGGATCGAGCTGATGGTCCACCGCGAGCCTCTGGACCGCCCCCGGGTAGAACGACGTAGTCTCGATACATGTCCATCAACATAGAGTAAGTGTAGCTGTGAGGCACATCAACTTATCTTCCCTTACCTAACGACGTTTTCCACCTGTAAACAAATGAACAAAAAACTTTTAACACTTGCATTTATCATTGACATAATTGTGCCATCTACACATACGGATTAGCAACAGGCTAGCGGCAGATACAGTAGTTGTAGTAAATAATATAAAAGATCATCATAGTTACAATCATTATCATAATAACAATTTCAAAGGCAACAAGTCATTTCATGCGCAAGATTTTAGCTTCAGTATTTTTTGAGCACCCGACACATGAAAATGCAGGGATGGGAAGAACATACCTTCCATTAACACAGGAGCAACTTGGCTACAAAAACACTCATGAGCTTGGTTCCACATCTGCCTTCATGAACATGTTGTCCTCCCGTGTCGTGATGATGGCAGATGGATGCGGTATTTCCAAATTGTCTTTTTGAAGGGATTTTGATGAGTAATGCTACACCAGCTCCACTGTTGTTTTGGATGGAGAAATTCTAAAACTGAAGTTGCTTGCAGACATTTTCTTAATGTATGTTCATTATCCTTTTTTATTGCTATTTCATTTATTTCGAAAATAGTTTCATTTACAGCAACACTAGGTCACTTTTCAACCTTTATGAAATATTTTCATAAGATTTGTGATATGTCAACTGACAACTAGTTATATATATATATTGTATATATAAATATATATACATGTATATTATGAATTATATAATTAATATAATTACATTATAAAGACGAAAGTCGATGCGAATGCTTTCGCGCGAAATCTGAAAAGATGGCAGAGCAACAAAAGAGAAAAAGATTTTTCCGAGGAGGGAAAAATAAGGGCGACTACCAGGATAAAAGGTACTCAAGAATAGGGCTGCAGCTATCGATTATTTTAATAGTCGATTTATCGATGAACTAGTTAATTTGAATAATTGAGTAATCGAATAAGGAACATAAAAAATTAAAATACCTGAGCTGAGCCTCAAACGGTATAAAAAAAATAAGTAAATAAATGAGGATCTATGTAAGTACAAAAAAACTATTGGCTAATTTAGATAGCAAAAGTACGTTAGCTTAAACACTATAAAAAGTTTTTTGTTTTTTTTTAAACAATGCCGTTAACAAATGGTTCAAACACATATTCCCACAAAAAAAAACAACTAAACATACTTTTAAAATACATTACGAATGCATTAAAAAAATATTAGCTAAAAAAAAAAAAAAAAACAGCCTATGTTGGTCTTAACAGGGAGCAGCAGGATTCAGCCATGTGAAAGACATTTATGTCATATTCACTGTTGCCACTAGAAGGCAGTGCATCCACGCAAATCAATAAAACTAAATGCAAACACTTTTAAAACAAACCATCACAACGCCACTTTAATCAAACGAATACTCAAGGCATCAAAATTTAATTTGAATCTTTTTTTCTAACCGAATTACTTGATTTAATTGATGAATCGTTGCAGCACTACTCAAGAATAAATATTTGCCCGACTTGCCCGAATTTGCCCGGGTGGGGTGGGGTGGGGTGGGGTGACCCCCCCCCCCCCCCACACACACACACACACAATCGAACTTGTCAGGTGGGGTGGGGGGTGAGCCACACGGTTGCTAACCGTCGTATGCTATTGTATAGCCACAGCTGGATTCATTACCTTATAACTATTCATCCTTCACACAGCCCCTGGAAACAGAAGTGTTGTTTAATCCATCTGGAGATCGCGATTTTACGACACTGTGCGGTTATGCGCTGGTCCTCATGAGAAACGCAGTCTTCCTTAAGGCAAAACACTGTCACTTGTGTCCACCGGCGTCGCTAAACTCCACCAAAACTGAAAAGTTATCTAGTGTTGTTTTAGATATGTATTTTTATTACATGTGGCAAAATATGCATGGGTCATACTAATATTACAGTTTAAAGGGGCCACAAAATATTGTCGCTCAGACCTTGATTACACCCCGCCCTCCCGGCCACAAGTATGAAACTCCTGATCTACGTAGAAGATAAAGAACATTATTTTGAGTACATATCTATCGTTTGTGTTGAATATGTGCTTTGTATTTCCTGACTTAAACAGAAGTCTTCTTCTTCAGGTGTCATGCCGTTCAGCGTAGGCGATCGTGTCTCTCCAGCCATCTCGATCTCTAACCCTCTGGATTGTGTCCGTTCCCTCCTCTGCCTCCGACCATGATGTCATTCCATCTATCATTTTCCCCCTCTCTCTACCTCTCCATCTATTTCCTTGTAAACAGAAGTAATCTGACTTATTTGGCTAAAAAACTACCTGTGTGCCAGTCCCATTACTTTTGGTCCCTTAAAAGTAAGGGTACCAATATCGTTCACCCGATTTGCATTTGAATACCCTCAAATTAAAGCCGAAAGCCTGCGTATGAATCATACCTTATTGAATTAAGGTCCATTGTGGGTGGATTTAGAGCCCAAAAAATGACAATTGTGTCGATTTGCGAAGATTTATGGACCTGACTAAGACTAAGGCTTCATCAGTGAAGCTGATTTTGGGCACTATTTTTGGATCATATTCAACCGAATGCTTCAGAATTCAATGGACAGTATGCATGCAATGGCTCAGTGGAGGTGGGCAATAACAATAGCCTGAAACATACAGTAAAAGAAACCAACGATTTTTTGAGGAACAAATAATGTTATGTAATTTGCTAAGTCAATCACCTGATCTGAACCCAATTGAGCATCCATATTTACTTCGCCATGACAAAATTGAAGTGAAAATGCCCTAAAAACTAGAAGGTACTGAAGATTGACTTCATTTAACTACCGTAATTTATGTACTATAAGGCGCACCTGACTATAAGCCGCCACCCACCAAATTTGACACGAAAACTGCATTTGTTCATAGATAAGCCGCACTGGACTATAAGCCGCAGCGGTCCTCGCTCTATTGTGGGACATTAAAACCAAAAGATATCAACCGGTAACACCTTATTTGACAGCATCAGAAGACTGTCATAGGACCAAATGAAGCTTTGAACCAATTGGTTGCTAAGCTTCATTGCTTCACAAAGGTTCTTTTTGCCATCACTGCTCCCTTGGGGCAGACAGTCAACCTCTGCTGCCACCTGCTGTTAACACTGTTGCCGTCCAACATGCCTCCTAGAATGCATTGCGGCGCCACAGACAATATATATGTTCTGTGCTAATTATTTCTTCAGTTACTGTTCCGGTTGTTTCATTAATTGCTAGTTATGGTATTTGGTAACACTTTATTTGACAGTGGCGCCATAAGGCTGTCATAAGACAATCATAATTATGACATGACAATGTCATGAGCATTAATGAATGCTTATAACAGATGTCATTTAGTGTCATTGGGAAATTATCTCACTTTGAATGCATGTAAAACGATCCAAACTGGACATAAATGGAGTTAGTGACATATTTTGCCTGATGACAATTAATGACATCTGTCATAAGCATCCAGTAATGCCAATGATAGTGTCATGTCATAATTATGACGGTCTTATGACAGTCTTATGATACTGCTGTCAAATAAAGTGTTACCTAATAACCCAAATAAATCAACGAACAAGCTGCACTGGACTATAAGCCGTAAAATTCAAAATGAGGGGAAAAAGTAGCTTATAGTCCAAAAATTACAGTACATAAGCACATTAAGCCAAAGAAATACTTTTTTTAAAAAAATACCAATGACTTCCGGCCAGTGTTGTTTTTGTCAACGATGACTATGACGAAAATATTTTGTCAACGAACATTTTTTCATGACGTTAACGAGACGATAACAGACAAAAAAATGATTGAACAGGCTGGCGTGGCATCACTATAGATGTAAATAACAATCAAAATTCATGTTCTGTGCTAATTATTCCTTCAGTTACTGTCCCAGTTGTTTCATTAATTGCAAGCTATGGTATTTGGTAACACTATTTCACAGTAGCGCCATAAGACTGTCATAAGACCATCATAATTATGAAATGACACTGCTATGAGCATTAATGAATGCTTGTAACGGATGTCATTTTGTGTCATCTGGAATATTATCTCACTTTTGAATTGATGTAAAAGATCTGAGCTGGACATAAATGGAGTTAGTGACATAATTTGCCGGATGACAGTTAATGACATCTGTCATAAGCATAATTATTATTATTATCATAATTATGATGGTCTTATGACGTCACTGTCAAATAAAGTGTTACCTATTAACACAAAATCAAATCAACAAATAAGCCGCATTGGACTATAAACCGCAGGATTCAAAATGAGGGGAAAAAGTAGTGGCTTATAGTCCGAAAATTACGGTAGCTACTTTTGTTACAATTTCCATTACATTTGACATTTCTCTTCCAAAATAATGGTCTTAATTCCAAATCTTGTGGATAAAAAAAACAACCAGCACTACAACTCGAGACGGGTAAGCTGATCTAGAAAACAAGACATCCTGACCCCGATTCTCAAACAAGTCTTGGCTAAACTTGACACACTTCTCTCCGCCACGTAATAAAAACCCACCTTATCCTCGACTTATCAATGCGTAATGATCTGCCTCAGTTCCCTCTTTTAAATGAATAAATAGACTTATTAAATAATACATCCCTTATTATCTCCCGTATCATTAGCTACACTGACTTATCGGCCTTTTGCTCACTCTCACTCATGTGAATATTGTTCAATAGAGCAATGATATTTCCCCGTAGAGCTCCCGTGTGTGTGGCGGGGTTGAACATTTCCCCTTAGCCAAGCGCTTTTCAGAAATTTGATTATGCGCTGCATACGTGTAATTGATTTCCCTGCCATGTCCCTTCCTCCAAGGGGCGAGTGATCAATAGCGCCGCATTGATTAAAGGAAGGCTTTGCCGCACAAATACCGGGCCTTAACTGCGTGAGCGCGCTTGAAGGTTAAAGGCGCACTGCGGGTGTCACCCGTGGTCAGGAACACGCGTGGCACTCTGCGCAGCCTTTAATGGCGAATCACATATGGAACCGATGAATTATTTGTGCTTTGCCTCAGTCGCTTGGACAGGCGCATGTCATTGAATGAGAACAACTTTCTAGAAAGGTCTACGAGTTCAGTCGATGACTTACGGACCGGGGAAGAAGTTCTGGTGGAGACTGTGTTGCATCGGGTTCGCGGGGGTCGGTAGTTAGCTGTCAAACCTGTGAGAAGATTGGATAAAATGGTTATATTGTGTTGAAAATTGAAGATTTAAAGCGGAAGTTCAGAATTTTTTTACATTTTTTTACATCTTCGAGTTAGCGGGGGCAGTGTTGTTAATCTTACTTTAAAAAAGTAATCAATTACAGTTACAAATTACTTCTCACAAAAAGTACTTGTGTTAGTAACTCAGTAACCCGAATGTTAGAGTAATTAGTTACTTGACAAAGTAACTGGTGATAATTTTTATGTTTTTTTTCCTCAAAAAAACAAACAAACAAAAAAAACAGGTCACACAATGTGAAGCTTAAAGAGTTTTTGGGACAATTGGCCTCTTTACCCTAAACTTAACTGGACACAGGGGTATTGCGGATATTGCGATAACTAGATAGTAACCTTTGCTATGTGTGCAAGTCATTTAATGTTGTGAATCAACCGTTAAAGTTATTTAAATACCTCTCGTTATTGCATTAGTTCCCTCTATTTTCAACATGTGTAAGTTTTAAAACTGTTTCTCTCATTTAAAGATAGATTTAAGTTAAGTTTTGCTAATTTAGGAGCATTTTAGATAAAAAGTTACTTTTTACGTTTGCTAGGAAGGTTCTCTACAACAGAGCCTTCCTGAGAATTCTACTGCTTTAAGATGGCAGCTGTTTACTAACGCATCTAGTTCTTTAATATACATGTTGCTAATAGCGCCATGTCTGTCATTTGCATTTAGTTCTGTATATATGTGATATCTACCGAACATTCATGTGGGGGTAGTTTGTAGGCTATCGGCTACAGCCACCTAGCATAGTAGCATCACGTTTGCAACGGCGTCACACTCCCTTGCCTCCTCCACACTCCTGCTCTGCTCTCTCGTCTCCGTGAGTCTGTATTTTTCAGACTTTTTTCTCGTCAGTCAACCAACATCGTAACGCACAGTAACGCACGCCTTTCCCGCCTCAGTAACGGTAACGGCGTTGCCAAGAAAAGTGATTAATTAGATTAATCACTACTGGAGAAAATAACTCCGTTATATTCTAACGCCGTTATTACAACACTGAGCGCGGGTTTAATTAATTGGTGGAGTTAATTTCAACAAATTCCGTGCAGTTTGTAAGTTTATTTGTTAGATTCAGGGCTCCGGAGGGGCTAAGCTAGCATGACTCAATGGTTCCTTACTAGAATGCCAATTAAAAAAAACCCAATACAGATCTATGAACAGATCCGACATAGTCAAATAAATTCACAGATCATTGTTCCAAAACACCCATGCGGCCAAAACAACGTCACACCAAACTGCCATGACTCATTTCATTCTGCAGGACTTTTTTTTTTTAAGATGTGTAATACAACCACAATAGAGAGGAGTGCTTCAGCCACTTGTACTCACGCTGCATTCGAGGAAGGTGGGAAGTCAGACTTATCCTGCTTGGATGGTAGCAGTTGCGACTTCAAAGCGTTCCAAGTGAATGTAAACAGCAAAGATGGCTAATCGTGACAAGTTGTCTTTTATTTTGGCCATCAAAAGACATTTTGACGTCCAGCAAACCTGCCTTCTCGTAAGCGATCAAATAGCGGAGGTGTTCCAATGACATTTTTCCAGATCGGAGGTTGAAAACAATTTCACACCTTCCTCAAATGCTGCATCAGTCTGCAAAGTTAACTGACAGCCAGCAACATGGCGAAATGTCCATTTAAGAAGCTGTGGAAACAGACAGAAGAAATGGGCAAAGCAAAGTTTCCACCAGTTCCCTATGAAAACGAGGAACAATATAAACTGGTTACTTCTTGCTAGCTAGGACATAAAAAGAAAAAAAAATCAGTGGTGAAAAAAACCATTGTGATATCACTCCGCTCTGCTCCTCTGCAGAGCTGCTGGATTACAAGTGTTGCTGTTCATACTGCAATCATTGACATGCAAAGGTATGTTTTACTAACTTCATCCTGAAAATATAGCCAAGACTATTGATTGCATGGGTCATCAATGATTTTCATGTGTGCATATGTTGTTTTTAATTGGCATGCTAAGTCAGCCCAATTGACTTGCTCTAGCTTAGCAACTCCGGAGCTCTGAAACTAACAAACAACTAACAAACTACACGGAACTCGAAGATTAAGCCTGATGTAAAAAATTCTGAACTTCTCCTTTAAGACTCTGTAAAAACACTTACTATACGAAAAAAAAAAAAAGAAAAAAAAGATTTTTCAGGAATGTTAGGACCCCTAAAAACATAAATCATTTGCAGTTCCATCAAATTCTCAAATTGTTTGGAATAGTATGAAAAAAATCGACAAAAGAATTCGTTGAAACAGCAAAATTCACCTAAACTATCATCTATGTTACACAATTATAAAACAACTTGTCAATATTTGAATTGTTTTTGTGTTATTTAGGCTACCGTAAAACAATGTAACCCCATTCAGACTTATATCCCGGTAAATTCCCTTGTAAAGTGACTCGGGATTTACTCGCGTCATTGCTTTCACACATGGAGAGATATCCCGGGATTGACGCGGGTTGGTGTTTGAGTTAGGAATGCACTCTTATTACGTTATATTTTAATTTACAATTAAAAATACCTTAATTGGCCTTTGCTGATAGTGTTAACGCAGTAGAACAGTCAAGCAGTAGTCACGTTGCTTGCAACGGTTACCTCATGGGAAGGCGACCTGTTTTGCCTTCGCATACTGTAAATTTTGCCTCCGCAGGGAAACTGTAAATTAGTCAAGTTTCAAACTTCTCCTTCTTTACTTCCCCATGAGTGGGCAACTCACCCGGTGAAATACAACACAAGGGTAAGAACGCACTGTTTAGAGCAGACATGTCCAAAGTCCGGCCCAGGGGCCAAATGCAGCCCGTGGTCAAATTTCATCCGGCCCCCAGCCTCTGTCATAAAATGAATAACGTTTGGCCCGCACACAGACTTAATAAATTGGTCAGCAGTACTGCTACCAGCATATGAAGTAGCTTACACACTAAATGCTTCTCCTCATTTACCCAGTAAAAGGCAGCAGCACTCTAAGCAACATTACCCTATGTGACTCTTTACTCTCAATTTTCTAAAATGCCGACAATCAACAACAAAAAAAAAAAGTTGACTGCGACGGCCGACGCTTCAAGGATAGGTGGAAATTGGATTATTTCTTCACTAAAATACGCAATAACTGTGTCTGCCTCATTTGCAAAGAGACAGTCGCTGTTTTTAAAGAGTTCAATGTGAGGCGATATTACCAAACAAGACACGCTGACATGTGCGACAAGATTACAGGGAAGATACGTAGCGAGAAATTGAAGCAACTTGAAGCTAGTTTAATTTCACAGCAGCAGTATTTCGCAAGAGCCCCAGAGTCGAAAGAAAACGCCACAAAGGCTAGTTGCGAGATTGTTGAAATTATTAATTAAAAAAAAATAATAGGGCAAATGTGACACACAGAATGGCTTGCTAAAATCTGCTTAAATATATTGTTCTACGTAAAGGACATCAGCCAATGTCGGCCCCCCACATTTTTACGACACCAAATCTGGCCCCCTTTGCAAAAAGTTTGGACACCCCTGGTTTAGCGGAAGGCCGAGATAACCTGACAGCCACTGTAATAGGGTGGTAGGCTGGTCCCACACTTTTTCTCTATGGTGTGGCTCCTGGGGCGTGGCCTCCCCTCTGCCTGGGGTGCCAGCCGCAGAAGTGGGGGGAAGTCGGGGCTCCGGCCTCTCGTCGCCCTGCGGTGGCTCCTCGGCGTTCTCCTGCCTCCGGCTTCCCCTCTCTCCTCTGCCTGGGTATCCGCACTGCGCTCCGTCGCGGGTCAATGGCTGGACGCCGGGGTATCGGCTAGATGTAGCCTCTTCCGGCGGGGGACCCTGTCCAGCCCTGGGCTTAATGGGCTGCTGGGGTCCCGCGGCGTGCTGTGCCGGTTGGGGGGGGTGTGGCTCGTGGGCTGGGTGGGCAGACGGGGGTGGGGTTGGTGGTGCGTCCCTTCTTCCCCTATTCCCTGAGGGCCGGTTGATGGGAGCGCGGGTGGCCCAGGTGACCACCCTGGATCCCGGGAGGGTGACGATGGCTCCTTTGCTAGGCCGCAGGAGGAGGGATAACCTACGCTGCCCCCCACCACCTGCCCTCCCTCCCAGGGCTGGTTGGGTGGAGACTGTGGCCCTGGGTTAGCGCCTGTGCGGCGTCTCCGCCTGTCTGCGTGGCCGTCGCGTGTTTGGTGGGGCTCACGTGCGGCTAGATGTGATTGGGCGCGCTCGGGTGGAGGGCTCCGGTGGCGGGATTGGCGGTGGGGCGGCGTAGGGTTGGTTGCCAACGGGCCTACACTCACAAGGGATTCACACAATTACTGGGTTCTAGATCACAGAACTGATTTGTGTACACTCTACGCCTCCCAATCACTTCCCTTATAGACTTCCCCACCCTCGCCCCTTCTTTCCCACATGGTGTCAACCGGAAATACATCTAGCTGACGATAGCAACAACATATAGTTAGTGTGGGCGTTCAATGTATTTCTTGTTTCTTTTCTCTCTTTTCTTTAGTTTCTTTTCTTCTGTTCCCCCATAACCCCTTCCTGTTCGCTGCTTTATCATAATAAACGAAGTATGTTGAATGATCACAATAGGAGTACGTCATACTGTCAATGCGAAACATTAAAGCGGTTCAGACCAACCAGACACTTAGACTTCTATTCTCAAATTCAACGTCATTTCGTCATTTCCGTTTAATTTAGCTATTTCCAGCTTGCCATGTTGATTATTGCGATGTTTGTTCATCGCTTTTCGTCTTATTGTGAAGAAAGAGGAAATAACGATTGGCCCACCATGATATTTACGTCATCAGCCATCATACTGTGACCCGGGAATTTAACGCCCGCTTTCACACATACCGCTTCTCGGGAAAGTCCAGGACATTATACTAAGTAAATGGCTGCGTCATCTCCGTGTCAGTTGACCCTGGTAATCGCTTTCACACATAAGAGCTACACATTTAAATCCCGGGATTTAAACGGTCTTCAAGTGTGTGTGAAAGGGGCTTGTGTGTGTACTGTATAACTAGCAGGAAGAATTTACTCGAATGTTTGTCATATAGTGTTAACCAGAGGTTGAATTACATGCTTCACCATTGTAGACATAAACCTTTCCTGAACATAATTTGATTGGTACAACAGGCCCTTTTTTCATGCCTGATACTCCAAAGTTTCATCTACTGTGAGTTTAAAGTCTGTAGGCAAATATATTTCATTTCACCTAGCATACCTGTTCCTAATAAAGGTTTATACAGGTGATTTAAGAGCACTTGAATTAATATTTCAATCACACGCGTAACAGAACCGTCCTCTCGAGGTACCCTCGCAAAGGTGGTGCGTTATGAGGCGATAATGATGCGTCGCTGCGATGTGCTGACAACATCAGAAGCGGAACGAGGGCGGGGAGAAGCGTGGAGGGGAATACGTCCGTGGCTGCTGTCGGCACGATCGAGCGGACGTGTTTTGTGACAAATTGGAAAGGGAAAATACAGCAGCGCACTGACAGCTCAGGGATGAGGCAGCTGCTACAGTCAATCAGCTCGCTGCAGTTTGGAACTTGTGACAATGCCGCGCTAGTGTTTTGTCGGCGCGCTCAAAACATTAGCGCAACATGTCAAGGGGATGTCGGGGTTCATAAATGAATGCGTGCTGGGTGTTATTAACTCTTTGACTGCCGTTGACGGCGAAAGATGTTCAATCCATTTGAACTGAATATCTATGTTATCTATGTTGAAAATCTGCTGTTGTTTTTTATAAATAGAAAATAACACAAAAGGATCTTTGTTGTGAGAATCAAGCACAAAAAACGTGTAATCTAGTCGAATTTGGGGAAGGTCCAGTACTCCCTCACAGCGAGACCACCAACTGCTGTTAAGGTGCGAGAGCAATAGGGGATCCCAGAGTGGACACACAGTGGTAAAAAATGAGCAATCGTTTATTGTAGGTCACAAGGCTGTCTTGGGTGTAGATTGCTGGGAGCGGAGCAGGGGAGCTGACGTGGGAGCTTGGGAGGAGGCAGGCGTGGAAGCTCGGAAGGAGGCAGGCGTGGAAGCTCGGAAGGAGGCAGGCGTAGAATCCGACAAGGAGCGCGCAGAGGACAGGACCTGGGGCGAGAGCAAAGTAGTCGTGAGCCGGGAATCAATGATATCATATAAGGAATGCGAGAAGCAACTGACGGCGAAACCAGACGAGTTGATCGGGCGACGAGGTGGAGCGTCTGCTGGGCTTTTAAAGCTGGCTGATGTTCATTGCTCTCAGCTGTGGCCGCTCCACTCGTCTGACCTGCAATCAGCTAAAAACATGCACACCTGCTGGAGGTGGGCATGTCTCAGAAGGAGGGGGAAGAGGACCTAACAGGACCCCCCCCCCTACGGGCGACACCAGGCGCCCGATGGAGACGCCCAGGATGGGCACGGTGGAAGTCCCGGATGAGCGCCCGCGACAGCACCCACCGGGCAGGGATCCAGGACCGCTCCTCCGGGCCATAGCCCTCCCAGTCAACTAGGTACTGGAGCCCACGGCCACGGCGGCGGACATCCAGAAGCCGCTCCACCCGGAAGGCTGGACCCCCGTCGACCGACAGAGGCGGCGGAGGGGGCGGAACAGGGGGGGGCCAAGGGACTAGTGGAGACCGGTTTCACGAGGGAGACATGGAACGTGGGGTGGACCCGGTAATGTGCAGGGAGCCGGAGACGCACTGCGTTGGGGTTTACCACCTTCGTGATCTCAAAGGGCCCAACGAACCGGGGGGTGAGCTTCACGGACCCTGTCTTCAAGGGCAAGGACTTGGAAGAGAGCCACACCTTTTGGCCGACAGTGTAAATCGGTGCGGGCGAGCGGCGACGATCGGACTGGGTACGGGACCTCTCAGAGGCGCGGAGGAGAGCGGCGCGCGCTTGTTCCCAGACTCTGGAGCAACGGTCGATGTGGCCTTGGACAGACGGGACGGCTATCTCACTTTCCTGGGAGGGGAACAACGGGGGTTGGTAACCCAAAGAACACATAAAAGGTGACATACCCGATGAGGCATTCGGCAGGACGTTGTGCGCGTATTCAATCCAGGGCAACTGGTCACTCCAAGTGTTGGGGTGAGCTTGAGTGGTGCACCGGAGGGCCGCCTCGAGTTGCTGGTTTGCACGCTCACACTGGCCATTTGTCTGTGGGTGGTAACCGGAGGAGAGGCTCACTCCCACGCCTAGTGCCGCACAGAAAGCCCTCCAGACCTGAGAAGTAAACTGGGGCCCCCTGTCGGAGACTATATCTGACGGGATGCCGTGCAAACGGAAGACATGGTTAGTAAGCAGGGTTGTAGTTTCCGTGGCTGAGGGAAGTTTGCGAAGGGGAATGAAATGAGCGGCTTTGGAGAATCTGTCGACAATAGTGAGAATTACAGTATTACCTTTGGAGGGGGGCAAACCGGTGACGAAATCCAGGGCTATGTGGGACCAGGGTCGGCTTGGGACAGGTAGTGGGCGAAGGAGTCCAGAGCTGGGCTTGGTGGACGTTTTGCTGCGCGCACATACTGTACAGGCTAGGACATAGGATCTAGTATCTTCTGGCATAGATGGCCACCAGAACCGCTGGCGTAGGACAGCCAATGTCCTACGGATGCCGGGGTGGCAGAACAGCCGGGATGAGTGAGCCCACTCCAAGACCTGGGAACGGAGACTCTGGGGCACAAACAGGTTAGACTGGGGACCGGCTCGAGGATCTGGGTGCTCAGCATGGGAATCCTTTACTTTGCGCTCTATCTCCCATTCCACGGAGGCCAGGAAGCGGGTTTGAGGAAGAATCGGCGCGGGTTCTTCCTTAGGTTCAATGGTTTGAAATTGGCGTGACAAGGCGTCGGGTTTTGTGTTTTTGGAGCCTGGGATGTAAGAGAGCACAAAGTCAAAACGGCAGAAAAACAAAGCCCACCTGGCCTGTCGTGGATTTAGTCTCCTAGCCGCCTTGAGGTACTCCAGGTTCTTATGGTCAGTGAGTACGAGGAATGGCTCTGGTGTGCCTTCCAGGTGGTGACGCCATTCTTCCAGAGCCAGTTTTACAGCTAGGAGCTCCCTGTCCCCAATACTGTAATTGCGTTCAGCGGGTGAGAGCCTGCGGGAGAAAAAGGCACATGGGTGGATTTTGCTATCGGCGGGCTGGCGTTGGGAGAGCACTGCGCCCACCCCCGACTCTGAGGCATCAACCTCCACAATGAACTGGAGTGACGGGTCGGGGTGGACCAGCACGGGGTCTGAGGTGAAACGACTCTTGAGGTCACTAAAAGCGGCGTCTGCAGCGTCGGACCAGAGGAACGGTTTGGCGGTGGAAGTGAGGGCCGTGAGGGGAGCTGCAATCCGGCTGTAATTGCGAATGAATCTCCTATAGAAGTTTGCAAAACCGAGAAAGCGTTGTAGTTGCTTCCTGTCAGAGGGGCGAGGCCAGTCCAGAACAGCAGTCACTTTTGCCGGGTCCATTCGTAGCTTCCCATGCCCCACAATGTAGCCAAGGAAGGCAGTTTCGGGAACACTGAACTCGCATTTCTCAGCTTTTACGTACAGCCGGTTCTCTAGCAGTCTCTGGAGTACTTGACGGACATGGTCCTCATGTTCTGATGGGGTGCCAGAGAACACCAGAATGTCATCCAAATACACCACGACGAACTTGTTAATCATATCACTCAGGACGTCATTCACCAAGTTTTGGAAGACTGCAGGGGCGTTAGTGAGCCCGAATGGCATAACAAGATATTCATAATGGCCCATGGGCGTGTTAAAGGCAGTCTTCCATTCATCGCCTTCCTTAATACGGACGAGGTGGTAGGCGTTACGTAGGTCGAGCTTCGTAAAGATGGTAGCCCCGTGCAGGGGGGTGAAAGTGGAATCAATAAGAGGAAGAGGGTATTTGTTTTTAATTGTGATTTCATTCAGCCCCCGGTAGTCGATGGTGGGTCTGAGGCCGCCATCTTTTTTATTCACAAAAAAGAACCCTGCCCCGACAGGGGAGGAGGAAGGGCGAATAATACCTGTGGCCAGGGACTCCGTGATGTATGACTTCATGGCCTCCCTTTCTGGTAGAGAGATGTTGTAAAGTCGTCCCTTGGGGAGGGTCGCACCAGGAAGGAGAGAGATGGCACAGTCGTACGGACGGTGAGGAGGGAGTGACACCGCATGGTCCTTACTAAAAACCAGTCCAAGGTCATGGTACCCTTCTGGCACTGCGGAGAGGTCAGGTTGCGTCGGTTCCTGGACCGAACAGGTAGGCACTAAGGCAGATTTAAGACAGTGTGAGTGACAATAGTTACTCCATGCAGTTAACTTAGGGTGGGTCCAGTCTATGGCGGGGTTATGAGTTCTTAGCCAAGGCAGACCAAGAACCAGAGGTGTGCGGGGACTACGGAAAACAAAAAAGGAGCTCACCTCTCGATGGTTGCCAGATAAGAGGACATCAACGGCTTCGGTCTGTCTGCTCACGCTGAACAGGGGCTGTCCGTCCAGCGCAGTAGTCTTTAAAGGGGCAGGAAGCGGGTGTGTACGCAACCCCAACTGGCTCACCAAGGTTTGATCAATGAAGTTTTCGTCGGAACCACAATCTACAAGGGCGGTGACCGTGCGGGATTGGCCCCTCCAGGACAGCGTGGCGGTGAGCTGGAGCCGGCGTGAGGAACTGTGGGACATGTGGCTCACCAGTCGTCCCTCCTCTAATGGTGAGCCTAGCAGTTTCCCGGTCGCACCGGGCAGCTGCGAATAAAATGCCCCCCTTGCCCACAGTAAATACACAACTGAGCGCTGTACCTGCGAGTGCGTTCCTCCTGGGATAACCTGGCGCGGCCCAACTGCATTGGTTCAGATTTGTCAGCAGGGGGCAGTGTCGCCTGAGCCGCATCAGTGGCCTGAACAGGGAACGAAGACGGGCGTGGAAGGGCAGCTAGGCGCAGGCCGGGGGGGTTCGGCGGTTCCCGGCGTTGTCTTCTTCGCTCCCGCAAGCGATTGTCAATTTGGATCGCCAATTTAATAAGGTCGTCCAAAGACCCAGGCTCATCCCGCGTGGCCAATTCGTCTTTGAGGGACTCAGTTAAGCCGCGGGTGAAGATCTCCTGTAGCGCCGCATCGTTAAAACGGCTCTCAGCGGCCAACGTGCGGAATTCCACCGAGAATTCTGCGACGCTCCGTGACCCCTGGTGAATGGCCATCATCCGCTTGGCAGCCTCTTTACCACGAATAGGATGGTCGAAGATCTTTCGCATTTCATCGGTGAAGTGGGCGTATGAACTACACACCGCGGACCCCTGCTCCCATATAGAGGAAGCCCAATCAAGAGCCGCTCCGCGTAGGCATCCGATCAAATAAGCAATCTTTGTTCGGTCCCCTTGGTACATGGATGGCTGCTGTTCGAAGACGAGGCTGCACTGGACTAAAAAAGCACGACATGTACCAAGGTTGCCATCGTAAGGAGACGGAGCCGGGACGTGGGGTTCCCGCGCCGCAGCTGTTGACGCCAGGTTAGTTACGGGAACATGACTCGGCGAAGCGGCGGTGTGGCGGAGGGGAGGCGGGGCTGTGCGTGCATGAGGCAGCGGCGTGAGTTGTGCCTGGATGGCTTGAAGTGACTCAGAAATGTCCGTTACCTTACTGAATAGATATTCGATTGCTTGGTGGTGGTCAAGGAGTGACGTGGGCGAGCTGGCTGTGTTGTCCGTGGGATCCATGATGGCCCGATCAAACTGTTAAGGTGCGAGAGCAATAGGGGATCCCAGAGTGGACACACAGTGGTAAAAAATGAGCAATCGTTTATTGTAGGTCACAAGGCTGTCTTGGGTGTAGATTGCTGGGAGCGGAGCAGGGGAGCTGACGTGGGAGCTTGGGAGGAGGCAGGCGTGGAAGCTCGGAAGGAGGCAGGCGTGGAAGCTCGGAAGGAGGCAGGCGTAGAATCCGACAAGGAGCGCGCAGAGGACAGGACCTGGGGCGAGAGCAAAGTAGTCGTGAGCCGGGAATCAATGATATCATATAAGGAATGCGAGAAGCAACTGACGGCGAAACCAGACGAGTTGATCGGGCGACGAGGTGGAGCGTCTGCTGGGCTTTTAAAGCTGGCTGATGTTCATTGCTCTCAGCTGTGGCCGCTCCACTCGTCTGACCTGCAATCAGCTAAAAACATGCACACCTGCTGGAGGTGGGCATGTCTCAGAAGGAGGGGGAAGAGGACCTAACAACTGCGAGCATAACGAGCCTGTGTTTACACTCATGCTGGTTCCACAAAAGACATAAAACAACGAATTGCACCATTTCTTTTTCTCTCCCTTTCCTTCTCCTGAGCCTATTTATAGATGCTGGCCATGTCAAGGTCCACACAAAGCACCCGCACGCCCACAGTGGGCAGCAGAGGCCTTCGGTTTAATGACCCGCCATCGCCCGGCGTCATAAATCCGTGTCACCTCTTCATTCATCCAGCAACAAACACCTGTTCACCTCTGACACGGCTAGCAGTGAGTCAAAAATACACACGACAACACAACAAACACACAGGCTATGTCTGTAATCACGCTACCACAAAATCCCTCATGAAATCCTATCAGGGACCTTTTTTATGCCATCTATTCGTTAATCACTCACCGTTGGTATCAATCAAAGCAAGCTAGCGATGTCCTCACTGCAAACGATTGATCATAGCTTAGCGCTGCCGCTCGTGTTTGCATAATATAGCCAGGACTAGGAGTTTTATTTGGCTTCCCATTGCGACTGCCTGCTGTGATACAGCTCAGAATGGCAAAATAGAAGTAGAAAAGAATGAGAAAAAAAAAAAAAAAAAGCAAGAAACTGGAGTAAACAAGAAGATTAAAAGTGTTGGCACATATTCATTTTATTGTATATGAATTCATGAAAAAGTTAACTGGAAAAAAAAGGGTATTAATATGACAACAATGTACAACTTTTTGGCGCTATTAGCATAAATTGTGCATTCATTAGCTAATTATAATATTTTCTGCCATCCTTTTTTCACTATATCTGCAGATATTCTTGTGTCTCTTATTCTTATTCGAGCCAAATACATTTTGGTAATATTTTTAGCCCTAAATACAACAAAATGTTGGCATGTCTTAACTGTTAGCTTCCTTAAGTTAGCAAACAGCACTCCAATACCCCTTTCCCACTGAAACTAGTGGGTCAACGCATGTTTTTTCCAAGCCGATGCAACCCACTAGCAATTGGCATTTGGCACCTTTCCCAATGACAAAAAATAGCCGTGTCTTTTTTTTCCCCACCCGTCTAAACCCCCACCTCTCCTCAGCCGTGCGTAAGGTTACGTGACGTCACCACGCTAAAATCAACGTCGACAAGTGCGACCGCATTCATTCAGTTCAAGGAAGTAAACAATGCAGAGCATTATGGAAGCCTCCTTTCCGTTTGTGTTCTCTGTTTTCATGCTTTTGACTGCCCTCAAAATGGTCGAAATGCGGCAAGGGATCAACACTCTGCTTGTAGTGAGGCAATGTAGGCGACGTGAATTCTTCTTCTTCTACTAGCTTTGTTGTTAGCATCGACGTAACTACGGTTGTGGGGCGTGTTAAATGGGAGGCGACTGGCATGTTGTTATGACGCATCACGTAAGAGCCGACGTCACCACGTAGATTAGGGTGTTGACTGTTGACCCGGGGTTTTGCTTTCTCACTGCATGACGATCAGAGCCGAGGTGATTTTAACGCGGGTCGCTTGGCGGGTTGATTGACACGGGTCGAGGCGGGTCGCTGCACCTTTCCCACTGCCACCAAAAGCCGATTGTTAGTGGGTTGACACGGGTTTTTTCGCCAGTGGGAAAGGGGTACAACACAATTGCCCATTGACAGTGAAGAAAATAAGTATTTGAACACCCTGCTATTTTGAAAGTTCTCCCACTCATGGAGGAGTCTGAAATTTTCATCGTAGGTGCATGTCCACTGTGAGAGAGATAATCTAAAAAGAAAAAAATCCAGAAATCACAATGCAGGATTTTTTAACAATTTATTTGTGTGGAGTTAAAAAGTATGTGAACACTTGTCTATCAGCTAGAATTCTGACCCTGAAAGACCTGTTAGTCCGCCTATTAAAAGTCCACCTCCACTCCATGTATTATCCTGAATCAGATGCACTTGCTTGAGGTGGATAGCAGCATAAAGACACCTGTCCACCCCATACAATCAGTAAGGCTCAAACTTACACGTAACACGGTCAAGACCAAAGAGCTGTCCAAAGAAATCAGAGACAAAATGGTTCACCTCCACAAGGCTGGAAAGGGCTACTGAGCAATTACCAAGCAGCTTGTTGGAAAACGGTCCACTGTTGGAGCAATCATTAGAAAATTGAAGAAGCTAAACATGACGGTCAATCTCAATTGGAGTTGAGCCCCTTGTAAGATATCACCTCATGGGGTCTCAATCAGGGGTCGCGTTAACCGAATATTTTCCGTCGTTGACCGGTTTTTTAAAACGGTGACGGAAAAAACTGAAGTCCGTCCATCATTTTGACAGGTTGCAATTCACACCCCAGACCACAGGGTGGCGAGTGAGCATATTAATTAGCTATTGTCTCTCTTAATGCATGACGTCGTTGGCTATTCTGTCAGAATATTGTAGCGTCACCGGGGTCTGGCGGCGGCACCGTGATTGACACATCAACGCGAGGTTCTTATTGGTGCACCCGGTGTGCCAACGCGTCATCCAATTGGTGGACTAGATTGCCGCCTGTGTATAGACCCCAATCACATGACGTCACAACTCCGCCCCCCTGACTGGAGCCGCCATATTTTCCGTCAGCTCGTCGTGTTTACACATTACCGCTACGTACATGCCTCCTATTACGGCGTGTTTTTCTGCTCGTTAACATTAATAATCAAAATGGTGAAGGCGTTTGTGGCAGTTGGTTGCAGTAACAGAGAAGATAGACGGAGAGACTTGAAGTTCTACCGTATTCTGAGAGACCCGAAGAGGAGAGCGAGATGGACTGCTGTAATTCGACAAGAAATCTGGGCACCAAACGATCACCACAGACTATGTAGTAGTAATTTTATATCTGGTAAGATGCATTTAATATATATTTAGAAGATTTTGGGGTGACAACCACAATTAAGATCATTGTGTGACGTTGGTGATTGGGGTCTATATAGTTGCCTCTTTTTCTTTTGGGGCGGAGCTGTTGTTTTGTTGGTGTTGTTGGCGGTAAGCAGAGTAAAAAGAGGGTGAAAAATACCACGACTTCCGTGTCTCATTTTTCGCCGCCAAGCAAGCATTACAATATTAATTGAAAATGAATGAAAACTAAATACTATTGAATATGTCATCATTATCATTTTAAAAATTTAAGTGACGGGTAAAAATAGATTATGACCGGATTTTTATGACCCTGTCAGTCAAAATGACAGACAACGAAAATGTCTAGCGCAACCTCTGGTCTCAGTGATCCTAAGATACAGTATCACAAAAGTTAGTACACCCCTCGCATTTCTGCAGATATTTAAGTCTATCTTTTCATGGGACAACACTGACAAAAGGACACTTTGACACAATAAAAAGTAGTCTGTGTGCAGCTTATATAATAGAGTTAATTTATTTTCCCCTCAAAATAACTCAAAATGTAGCCATTAATATCTAAACCCCTGGCAACAAAAGGGAGTACATCCCTTAGAAACTACGTACATCTCTAAATGTCCAAATTGAGTACTGCTTGTCATTTTTTGTCATGTATTGCTGAAGAGATTGAAGAGGTGGGGGGTCAGCCTCTTAGTGCTCAGACCATACGCCTCACTCTACATCAAATTGGTGTTCATGGCTGTCACCCCTCTTCTGAAGACGTACAAAAGAAAGCTCCCAAACAGTTTGCTGAAGACATGTCAATAAAGCACATGGATTGCTGGAACCATGTCCTATGGTCTGATGAGAGGGGCGGGCTTTCTTTTGTAAAATAAAATGTATCACACAAATAAATCGTTTAAAAATCATACATTGGATTTTTTTGATTTTTTTTTTTTTTTTTTTTTTTTTTTTTTTTAAGATTATCCCTCTCGCAGTGGACATGCACCTACGATGAAAATTTCAGACCTCTCCATGATTTCTAAGTAGGAGAACTTGCAAAATAGCAGGGTGTTCAAATACTTATTTTCCTCGCTGTATGTGCCCAACTCAATTTTTAAAGAAATCCCTCATTTCCAGATATTCTTTACACTTTGTAATGCACTTAACTTTGCCGATTTGACTTTAGTTGCTCATTTTATGCTGTTTACATGTTAATTAGTTTAAGATAGCACACAGGTAGTCAACAAATATGCCCAACTGTTAGTTTTTTGACAAAGGTTTGACATATTCTAGACTTGATAAAAGACAAACTTATTTAAATAATGGAAATACAATTGGTTGGACCAGATATAAATATATGAAGACTAGGGCTGTCAAAATTATCGCGTAAACGGGCGGTATTATTATTATTTTTTAATTAATCACGTTAAAATATATGACGCAATTAACGCACATGCCCCGCTCAAACAGATTAAAACGACAGTGTCATGTCCATTTGTTACTTGTGTTTTTTGTGTTTTGTCGCCCTCTGCTGGCACTTGGGTGCGACTGATTTTATGGGTTTCAGCACCATCCATGAGCATTGTGTAATTATTGACATCAACAATGGCGAGCTACTAGTTAATTTTTGTTTGAAAAATTTCACAAATTTTATTAAAACGAAAACATTAAGACATATAACATTTCTACAACTTGTACTAACATTTATCTTTTAAGAACTACAAGTCTTTCTATCCATGGATCGCTTTAACAAAATGTTAATAATGTTAATGCCATCTTGTTGATTTATTGTTATAATAAACAAATACAGTACTTATGTACAGTATGTTGAATGTATATATCCGTCTTGTGTCTTATCTTTCCATTCCAACAAAAATTTACAGAAAAAAATGGCTTATTTTAAAGATGGTTTGAATTGCGATTAATTACGATTAATGAATTTTTAAGCTGTGATTAACTCGATTAAAAATTTTAATCGTTTGACAGCCCTAATCAAGACTAAATTCTTCTATTTTAAATGTCCAAGACAGTCAATTCAATCATGTAATCGCGATACTGTAGCATGTACATGCATACTTTGCATTGATCCAGGGCGGCAAGGTGTTATTGGACGCTCTCTGACACAGTCGTATTTTCTCACGAAATTGGGAAACAGCCAGACATTTATGAGCCGTAAGTACGTGCTGGCGTTAGCCTTGGCTTGCTGATGACTTCATCAAGTCATCTAATAATAACATACCGATATGTTCAATCATGATCAGTGTCCGGGCGGTGATGTTACATCACTTTGTTGGAAGTTCTTTCAAGGTTATTGGACGTATTGCTCTTTAAACGCTACGCTAGCTTCTCGGATGTCAATTAAGTCGCCGCTCATCCTGACGTCTGTCCTTGAGAAAGAACACACCAAGTGAAGAAGGGATTAACATACTGCAGCTTGATGATCTGATCAATCATCCTTCGACGTCAAATTGGCTATGGTGATCGAAGACGGGTGGGGATCGACTGGCTTTGAGGTCTTCGAACATGCGTCAGAGGTGACGTTTTATCGTGTTGATGACTTAATTGAACTCGCGCTGAATCTCGAGCAGATTTCTAATGTCAATAAGAAAAAGAGAGGCTTTTTGATGTTCTACCCCGAACTTGACAGAAGGGACACGTCACATCACAGGTTCTTAGTTGGTATGCAAAGCTCGGTTCTCAACAGGATTCATTTGTGACATTTAGTTCAGTCGCATCTGCCTTCACTTTTCAACATTCTCCTGCATGTTAATTCATTGGCCACCATTGACGGCAATAGATATTCAATCCATTTGAATTGGGAAGGCTGGCAGTGATCACTTACTTCATGACACGAGTTCAAGACATCGTTACTTTAATGGATATTCTGCCGTACTTCACTTTGCTAGCTTATTTCTCTTAGCTCATCAGTGCATCACCAACGTTCTATGTGAAGTAGGGGTGTGACAAAATATCGAAATGGCGATATATCGTGATACTTTGTATCCCAAAAGGTTATCGATATGCTCCTGCTAAGAATCGAGATATCATTTTGAAAAGGTGTCAATGTCTAAAAAAAAAAAAAAAAAAAAAAAAAGAACCAACAAGTTGCTACCAAAATCTTCCACCATAATAGTGTCTCAGTTAACTCTAAGGCTGCATTGATGGTGCTCGACGCTCAATCCACTTAGACTGGGAACGTTCGTTCATTCGAAACCAGAGCATTCACGGTCATTCTGTCCGGTTTTCAGGCCTTTACAGGTCACTTACTGTTCATTTTAGGGCATTTACAGGTCATGTTTTGTCGGGTTTGAGTCACTGCCTGTTCATTCGGGTTATTCCCAGGTCATTTCCTGTTCTGTAACTCAAAATAAACAGGAAGAGACCCACAAAATACCCCCAAATCAACAGGAAATAACTAAAAATGAACAGGTAAATGACCTTAAATGGCCCAAAATTACCTCATTGCCTGGCATTGGCTGCCACTACCGGCCATAGACGTTCAATCCGTTAGAAGTGGGAGGGTGGCAGCGAATGAACATTCGTTCATTCGCTGCCACCCTCCCAGTTCAAATGGATTGGACATCTACTAATGATAATCTCATTCCATTTCACAGCAGAAGCTTGTTTTTCTGTTTATTAGCTGTTTGTAGAATATCCTAGAATGAATTCCTGACCAATGCATCGATAATCGTTGTATCGCCATATCCTCAGTTCATCGTTATCGTGAGTTTTGTATCGCAAATCGTATCGTATCGTGAGGTACCAAGAGGTTCCCACTCCTAATGTAAAGGATAAAGAATATATGACTGTGAGTACATATTGATCGAATGTGTTAAATCAGTTGTTTAAATGGATAGTACGTCTATTTCAGTCAATGTAAGTGACAATATAAGTGTAGAGCACAGAGTCTGACGGCCAAATCTGGCCAACTAAATCATTTTATGTGGCCCGTAAAAATAAATCATGCGCGTCGATGTCAAGTTTCCGGCTAAAATAAAATTCAAATTAAAGTCAGAGAATACAGTGGTACCTCGGCAGACGAACGCATCGACATTCAATCCTTTCGACATCGGACGTAAAATTTGACTCGTCATTTGTCTCGACGTATGTCGACATGCTCGAAATTCGTTGATTCACCACACCATCGCAATTTGTTTTCCCGCAAGACTGCAGGACTGTGGATTTTCTTGTGAGAGATTTCAACATGGGTCCCAAGAACGTCAGTGCAGGCGGTGAAAAAAGGTGACGCTTAGCATTGAAATTAAGATGGAAATGATAAAAAAATATAAGCGTGGTTTGCACGTCAGTGAACTGGCTTGAGAATACGGGCGAAATATGTCTACTATCTCGACGGTCCACCTCCACACTCCGTTAGGCAGTCTTTATGAGTTAAGGGACACATTTTTAGGATTGCAAGATCTGCAAGGAAGTCGCCAGCTTCGTCGGCTTTAATCATTTATTTCGGAACTTTTTTTAAAATAGAAGAATAAACATTTTTTAAAAATTGAAAAAAAAAAAGGGAAAAAAAAGTTTTTGTTTCCATTAAATATAACAAAAAATATTTTACAAGATTAAAATTATTGCCCTTTTTGAAACTTTTTTTAAAGTAAAAATATGAAAATACTCTGCCTGTTTTTGTTTAAATAAAAAAATGTAAATACATTTAAAAAAAAACTCAAATTCTAAGAAAAAAAAGAAAAAAAAGATCATATATAGGTCAATATACTCTCTAAAAAATTTGAGTATCAAAACAGTTGTTAATTAATTTGATAATTGATTAATTGATTAGTCGATTAATCGCTGCAGCCCGCCGATGGAAAACGTAACTACATCGCCCGCAACAAAAACGAGTTTGACAACTGTGTTGTAGGATTAAGAATATTTGCCTGTACAGTGGTACCCCTACTTAAGAACGTCTCTACATACAGAATTTTCAGGTTAAGACACGCATCAATGGGAAAATATTTGCAGATAAGAATGGAAAAAATAGAGTATGGCTGGTTCTCGCAGCTCCTAGAGTTTACCGAACGCAACATACTGTACTTATAGCTGCTCTGCCATTGGCTATTGCCTAGCATTCCTGGCATCCAATTGGCTAAGAGGGACATCTACTGTATGTGTATGTGTGTATCCCAGCGTCCTCTTCATTAGCCACTCATGTTCCGACAGCTTTACATAAGTGTATTAAGTTTTATTCTTTACTCTCATCTTTGTTTTTTACATTATGCACAACTCAGATTTTATGTTTATTGTCCAATAATCCTAATTGTAACATGTGTTTGTTACGTTTTGTTGAATATTTATGCATTATAAAAGGGCTTGGAACGGATTAGGGTATTTACATAGAAAACGTGTCTCTACTTACAGAATTTTCAAGCTAAGAAACCAATTCATTAGAACCAATTAATTTCGTAAGTAGAGGTACCACTGTATTTACATATTTATCATTCGTCATAAATCAGTTGCTGACATGTTGATTATTTCCTGACATAAACAACCTTAACATGACTAACAGAATTTTCAAGATGGGATTTTTGCACTGATTTGGTCATTCACACTCAAACTAAACATAATTTTAACTATTGTACACTATATAAAATGAGTGCTTTATGTACAAACGGTGTCAAAGAATAAATTCTCATATAATCAAGAACCCAATGTACATGTTTTCATCGGACAGCAACAAAATATAGAACGTTGCTCGCGGCAAAATCATATCTCAGCATCCAGTTCGGTATGTACCGTATACTTAAAGTACAACCCCGCAACAGCTGAAGAGGGTTAAGTGCCTGTAGTTGCTGAACAGCAGGGCTGCTCCTCAGCTTCCTACACTCGTGGGCAGTTGTCTCATTCAAAATGCTCATCCCATGAAGTCATCTTTTGCTGAATACTCCCTCCTTAAAAATAGATCTAATAGTACACACAATGCCTCTCCGTGTATTTGTTTGGGTGTAGGCCAAACGCGCCGGAATCCGTGAGGATGACATTTTGCTCGAGCGCTTCTTTTCCCGGATCGGCGTTCCTTGCGATATATGGTCTTTGTGCTACGAGACTTCACTCCGGCCAGAAGCGGGAGATGAGCTTTTTAACGACGTCCGTAAATTTACAGACGAGACAAGCCTGAGGGTTTGCTCTTCGACAGTATTCGGGCCTTCTTGCACCTTGAATTTGAGTGCTGCAAAAGTGGTGCGAGACATAAAAGTGATCATTCTGAGGATTTGTCATAAAAATAGGTGGTAAGTTTGAAAAATATAGTCAGTTTTACAGATAGAACAAAATTAGGTGGACATGTTGGTCGTAACAAGACACATCAAAACTCACTTAAAAGTTTAGGGGAAAAAACTAGTGTCCAACACAAAATTTGGTAAACAAGTCCATCATAACAGAATGTAGGAACCTATGACCAAAATTGAACAGGAAGGCAGCCATTTTGGTTCAAGCGGACATCTAGGGAGCAAATTCCGTGAAAAAAAGAAAAACAGCCTAACGCCCCTTTACTCGTTTCACTGATCAACACGGAATTTGTTGCTAATGTGTATCATAACAAGGCACACAAAAAAGTTCAAAGAACCAATGTCCAATAGTGAACAGGATGTTACCCGTATTGGTTTGAAGCAAGGGCGTAGGTTTGCATAGGGACGGTAGAGATATAACACTACCAACTTTTCAGGATGCTCAAATTATCCCCACCAACTTTTAAGCAGCCTTATTTGAATTATATAATGACTTCAGTTACAGTCATGTGAAAAATTACGACACCCTATGGAACCTTGTGTGTTTTCTAACATATTTGGTCATATGGCTATTTAATATAAATTTTAACAATCTTAAGAGATTCAAGTAATGGAAATAAACAATTAAAACAGAAAAAAAAGTATAACTTCCTGTAAAATTTTATTTTAAATAAATTAGGGCTGTCAAAATTATCGCGTTAACGGGCGGTAATTAATTTTTAAAATTAATCACGTTAAAATATTTGACGCAATTAATGCACAAGGCCCGCTCAAACAGATTTAAATGACAGTAAAGTGAAATGCCCACATGTTAATCGTGTTTTATGGAGTTTTGCCGCCCTCTGCTGGCGCTTAGGTGCAACTGATTTTATAGGCTTCAGCACCCATGAGCATTGTGTAAGTAATTATTGACCTCAACAATGGCGGGCTACTAGTTTACTTTTTTGATTGAAATTTTTACAAATTGTATTAAAACGGAAACATTAAGAGGGGTTTTAATATAAAATTTCTATAACTTGTACTAACATTTATCTTTTAAAAACTACAAGTCTTTCTATCCAAGGATCGCTTTAACAGAAATTTGATTATGTTGCCATCTTGTTGATTTATTGTTATAATAAACAAATACCGTCCCTATGTACCGTATGTTGAATGTATATAGCCATCTTGTTATCTTTCCATTCCAACAATAATTTACAGAAAAATATGGCATATTTTAGAGATGGTTTGAATTGCAATTAATTACGATTAATTAATTTTTAAGCTGTAATTAACTCGATTAAAAATCTTAATCGTTTGACAGCCCTAAAATAAATGCTACTTCTGTTCAGGAATAAATTGGGACACCGCCACATTCATTCCCACTTAAAATGGCTAAAATCACACACAGGTTTATCACATCAGGTGCACATGATTAGAACATAATTACCCAGTGTTTTGAAGGTGGTTTGCCTTATTTAAACCTCACATTTGGTTTGGTGTGCCCCTGACTGTTGAAGTGAGAGAAAACAACATGGTAAGATCAAACGAGCTGTCTGAGGCATTCAGAAATAACATTGTAGACACCCATGAGTCTGGTAAGGGATTTCAAATGATCTCAAAAGAATATAAAATCAGCCATTTCACGGTCCGGAAAATAGTCTACAAGTGGAGGACGTTCAAAACAACTGCCAACATGCCCAGGTCTGGCCGTCCAAGCAAGTTCACCCCGAGAGCAGACCGTAAGATGCTAAAAGAAGTGTCCAAAGACCCTAAAATGTCATCAGTGGATCTACAGCAGGCTCTTGCTGCTTTTGATGTGAAAGTGCATGACTCTACAATCACAAGTTTAACCTTCATGGGAGGTGTGCAAGGAGGAAACCTTTGCTCTCCAAGAGGAACATGAAGGCTAGACTGAAGGTTGCAAGAGTGAATGTAGACAAGGACCAGGACTTCTGGAATAATGTTCTTTGGACAGATGAATCTAAAATTGGATTATTTGGACACCAGAAAAAAAGAACATGTTTGGCGTAAACCCAATACAGCCTTCCAGGAAAAGAACCTCATACCAACAGTGAAGCTTGGAGTTGGAATTGTCATGGTTTGGGGATGATTTGCTTCAGCAGGACCTGGCCAGCTCACCATTAAAGAATCCACCATGAATTCTATCGTGTATCAGAGGGTGCTTGGGGAACATGTGAGATTATCTGTGAAAAAACTAAAGCTGACGCAAAACTGGACCCTGTAACATGACAATAACTCAAATAATACCAGTAAATCCACCAAGGACTGGCTGAAAAAGAAGAAATGGAGAGTCCTGGAATGGCCGAGTCAAAACCCAGATGTCAATCCCATTGAGATGTGGTGGGGTGACTTGAAATGGGGCGTACATCCAAGAAATCCCTCAAACATCTCACAGCTGAAAGTATTCTGCGTTGAGGAGTGAGGCAAACTTTCTTCAGACCGATGTCAAAGACTGGTAGGATGCTACATACAGCGTCTCACTGAAGTTATTTCTGCCAAAAGGGGTAACACTAGCTATTAGGCGGCAGGGTATACTAACTTTTTCCTCAGTTAGAATATGCATTTTTGTTGATATATTTGGTATAATGAGTACAACAATGTTAATTTCTGTTGTTTACCTGCATTTAAATCACTTTCTTTTGCAGAGATCAAGAAAAACAAGATCACACATTGATATGAGAACATTTCTCAATAAAGAACTGAATATTTCATTAGGTGTCCTAATTTTCACATGATTGTATATAGGTAATTTTGGTCGTCTTCCCATATGTTGTAAGGATAGAATAGACCTTACCATTGTTAGGTGAATGACTTTCATTTGGTTCAGATTTACACTAAAGCTTTTTCACTTGCTGAATGTGCCAGTCCATTTTTTCCCCTCAAACGCATGTTTGATTGGCTGATGCCTTGACACCCCCCCCCCCGCAATACAATATGCTGCCTCCTCTGCTCCCTCGAAAACGAGGTATATTAGATTTTTTTCCCGCCAGCAGCAGACACTGTAAGTCAGGGGTGTCCAATCTATTCCACATAGGGCCGCAGTGGGTGCTGGATTTCATTCCTACAAAACAAGACAACATCTTTTCACCAATCTGGTGTCTCACAAGTGTAATCAGTTGATTGCAGTCAGGTGCTGCTTGTTTTAGCACAAATTTCATTGGTTAAACTCTCAGTGCTCGATTGGTAGGAACAAAAACCAGAACCAGGACCCTTGAGGACAGGTTTGGACACCCCTGCTATAAGTCATGTAAAAAGACGTCTTCAGTGTTGCGGATGTGGGGAATCCAGCATTAATTTTGCTACTGAAAGCCCGATCTGCATCAGAGTTAGCATAACATTAATCTGTGTGAATTTCTCGAACTTGAGGAGGAAGCTGTTTTTGGAGAAATATCCTCCTGTATGTTTTTTTACTGTTAACGTTACTTAAACTAAGAAATGTAGTGGACCAAGGTTTACCACCTTCTCCCCAGTTTTCATTTTTATTTTATTTATGTGATCTTAAAGCAGCCCAAAGGAGCTTTCAGTTTTTGTTGAGTTTGGCTGTGGCTGTGGTTAAGAGCAGTAGTTTTTTTTACCTCAAGGAAGGCTCCATTTTCATTTATTTTTGTTATACGCTGGTTTTTTTCTGAGATATTTATGTATCTAGACAGACAATTTTGAGTGGTCTTAAGGTAAATGTTTATTTTTTTTCTTTTGCATTCCTGGATAGTTAACTCATTTGCTCCCAAAAACGTATAAATATGTTCAATTTTCAATTGCTTCAGTGCCCCAAAGACGTATTTATACGTCTTTTACGTTTTTAAAATTTATTTTATTTTTTTTACAAGGGACATCTCTGGGTTCTGATTCAATTTAGCTCCAAAGCACAAAGCTGAAAATTCATTTTAAAGCAATAAAACTGGCCACTGGAGGGCAGTAGCGCATTTGGTAAGAGCCGCAACCCGATGCAACGGCAACGAACGGCCAGGCCGCACGGCCGGGGCGCCGGCAGAAGCCGACCGAATGGCGTCCAGGATGCCAGGCAGCGGACGACCGAGCAGAACGACCGGGACCACCAGTGCAGCGGACGATGCCGTTGAGTCTGTGCTGCTCGCCGAGCAGACCCCGCAGAGACTCAAAAAATATGAGGGAAAAGTTTACCCGGCTGTCGCGGCCACAACAGCATCATCTCTCAGTTAGTTATGAGTAAATAGATTGTTAATTTGCTATCAAAAGCTCTATTTGTCTTGTTGTTTATGTTATTTTGTAAAAGGAAAACATTAGTCAGATGTTTGGGATGTAACTAAAGCAAAAAATAGCTGTATTCAAGTCATGTGTTAAAGTTATGTTTGAAATGTATGCTTTCACATAAAGCTCAATTTCTGTTTTTCTATCAGAAATTGGAAAATTGCTCAAACTAAGCTATTTTCTAATGCTGTTTTCTAAAGAATGGAAAAAGATATGAACTAACTTTTTTCCTGCTGAAAGAAGCGCGTTCTTTTGGTGGGTTCTGTGTTTATATAGCAATAGAACAGAATTTTCTGTGGGCCTTGCAAAATCAGTCAAAATCCAGTAAAACGGCGGGGAGCGAAGGGGGTTGCACTGGTGAAAATGGCTGGGAGTGAAGGAGTTAAGAGATGATTAACAAGTTCGTATTTCTTGTGTATGTTAATATGATTTGTGTTCAAATATTGCAATTTAAATTTGCTTATAAAATCCAGACATTTATTCTGGAAGTTTTCAAAATGTGTCCCTTGTAGCTTTTGAAAACAAATGTTTAAATCGAACGGTGCATCACCTGAACCAATGCATGTGCACTACAAAAACCAACCTCCTCAAAACTGGAATAAAAAAAAACACTTAAATTCCCTTGTGTGCAGTGACTAGAAATAAGTGAAATTATCTGCCAGTGCTTCAAGTAAATTTTACTCAGATTTCTTGAAATCGTTATAGATTTGCGGTCTGAAAGTTAGTATAAGTTAATACATATTTATTTTGCACAAACAATTTGGCCTATCCATTAATTAGGTTCATAGCTGTGACAAATGTAGCCCTGACACCCGTTCACCCAATTTGTTTGGTCTTATTAATGTAACATCCCCAGCAAAAAGTGTAAATGCAGGTTATGCTGTCCCTACCAATGTTTAGAAGAAACCTACGTCCTTGATTTGAAATAAACATTTTGGTGATAGAAACCATTAGAAATGGCCATGAAAACATTTGCTTTAATTTTGTTTGTCTCCCAGGCAACTGATTGCAGAAGAGGAGACACATAAAAGGTATTTTCGGAGCCGTGACCCAACAGGCCCGTGCGACGTAAGCTTGTGAGCCCTCCGCTGGAAGGTTAACGTGACTGCGATGATCCAAGGACCGCCATCTGTCCTCGCTGGTTGACAGCCATAAATCATTTTCATACGTCTCACCATCATTTCCCTTTTGAACCCGGGTTGTATAGATAGGCTTGTTACGCCGAAGAGGGCTGCCAAGAACATCTTATGATGGATGACGGGGTTCGCTTTGGTCTTGCGTGGTCCGTTGTTAGTTCTTTCAGAGCATGAATTAATTGACGCCCTTGTTCATCGAGTTGCTATTATCCCTTGATGCTTCTCAGAAAGTGACATGTTGGCTTATTGTAGCTTTTGACTTCTGTATAATGGAGCGGGTTTTTTTCCTCTACTTTTCAAGAAACGCTACCAAGTAAACTGCCACCCCTTACATACTTGTACACTGCTAGCCAAAATTATTGGCACTCTTGCAATTCTTTCAGATAATGCTCAATTTCTCCCAGAAAATGATTGCAATTACAAATGCTTTGGTAGTAATAGCTTCATTTATTTGCTTGCAATGAAAAACACTAAAGAGAAAAAAATTAAATCATTATCATTTCACACAAAACTCCAAAAATGGGCCGGACAAAAGTATTGGCACCGTCAGTCTAATACCTGGTAGCACAACCTTTAGACAAAATAGCTGCGAACAACTGCTTCCGGTATCCATCAATGAGTTTCCTACAGTGCTCTACTGGATGGAATTTCAAACAATTCTTCTTTGGCCAATTGCTCCAATTCTCTGAGGTTTTAAGGGTGCCTTCTCCAAACTGCCATTTTCAGATCTCTCCACAGGTGTTCTATGGGATTCAGGTCTGGACTCTTTGCTGGCCACTTTAGAAGTCTCCAGTGCTTTCTCTCAAACCATTTTCTAGTGCTTTTTGAAGTGTGTTTTGGGTCATTGTCCGGCTGGAAGACCCATGACCTCTGAGGGAGACCCAGCTTTCTTACACTGGGCCCTAGATTATGCTGCAAAATTTGTTGGTAGTTTTCAGACTTCATAATGCCATGCACATGGTCAAGTAGTCCAGTGCCAGAGGCAGCAAAGCAACCCCAGAACACCAGGGAACTTCCGCCATGTTTGACTGTGGGGATCGTGTTCTTTTCTTTGAAGGCCTTGTTTCTTCCCCTGTAAACTCTTTGTTTATTCCTTTTCCCCAAAAAGCACTACTTTTGTCTCATCTGACCAGAGAACATTCTTCCAAAACGTTTTTGGCTTTCTCAGGTAAGTTTTGGCAAACTCCAGCCTGGCTTTTTTTATGTCTCTGGGTCAGAAGTGTGGTCTTCCTGGGTAACCTACCATAGAGTCCCTTTTCATTCAGATGCCTACGGATAGTTGATACTGTTGTACCCTCAGACTGCAGGATAGCTTGAACTTGTTTGGATGTTAGTTGAGGTTCTTCATCAACCATCCGCACAATCTTTCGTTGAAATCTCTCATCAATTTTTCTTTTCCGTCCACATCGAGGGAGGTTAGCCACAGTGCCATGGGCTTCATACTTATTGATGACACTGCACACGGTGGACACAGGAACACTCAGGTCTTAGGAGATGGACTTGTAGCGTTGAGATTGCCCATGCTTCCTCATAATTTTGTTTCTCAAGTCCTCAGACAGTTCTTTGGTCTTCTTTCTTTTTCCATGCGCAATGTGGTACACACGAGGACACAGGACAGAGGTTGAGTCAACTTTAATCCATTTTAACTGCAAGTGTGATTTAGTTATTGACACCATCTGTTACGTGCCACAGGTAAGTAACATGTGCTGTCAATTAAAGTAATTATACATTGTCCAACAAATAAAGCATGAAAAGATAATTTATATGTTGGATATTTGACAAAATAATCGCGTTTCCGAAGTTCGAGCCTGAAAGGGGACGAACCCGGAAGTGATACGTCACACCGAGAGATTTCCGAAGAAAAGCATTTTCGTTGTCAGGGGGCGTTGCTATGGGTTAAGCAAAGAATCTGGAAGAGTTGCGTTAAAAAAAAAAAAAAAAAAAAAACGAAAATATGCTTATAATTGTTCAGCCATTGATATTATTCAAAAACATGGTTGGCCAACCTTAGTTCACATTTCCCCTTTAATTTTTCTTCCCATTCTCTTTTGTGTTTTTTCATTGCAAACAAAATGAATGAAGATATTACTACCAAAGCATTTGTAATTGCAATCATTTTCTGGGAGAAATTGAGCACTATCTGACAGAATTGCAGGGGTGCCAATACTTTTGGCCAGCAGTTTACATCAATTTGTTAGGTTTTGTTCAAGTTCCCCCAAAAGACTAATAATACACACAGCAATGACAAACAGGCGGTAATGTTATCCCCGAAGGCCACGTAGCGTAACAGACACCTTAGGGAAAGGTTAGCTCGCCCCGAGCCCGAACCCGATCCGTTTGATTGCCCTGTCAGGTGGAGAGGTAATTAAGTCAATACAGTTTAATTACAGTGAGTAGGACTTCACTGAATCTTTCATCGCCTAGCGCTGACACAGCGGTGCAGTCGAAGGTGGTGGCCGACATAGTGACACACGCTTGACCTAATTGATGGAGTGGCTTTGATTTTTCTGTACAGTAAGGAGTTAAGAGCTGATTCAATGTAATATCTATATTTGGAAAATCATGACCAATACCTGGATTTGTTTTCCTATGATTTTTCTATGGTCTGTTTCGGAATTAACCCATCAAGTACCCCTAAATAACCCCTAAATATCAAAATAAGAATCCAAAAACATGCATGTTATGATAATAAAATAAAGTTTAAAAAAATAGTACTGTACTTTTGAGAACTGTTACACAATTGGAAAAAAAACCAACAACAACAACCGGAGACAAAATGGTGGACGAGACTCCGGCATCGTACAGTCGAAATCACTTAAGTCGGGTACGTTGTAACCTGGGTACTACTTTTATCTGGTAATTTGACTTTCGACTATCAGATGGCAACAGTGGAATTACTGTGTCATGACGTACAGGGGTTAAACACAATAATGAAAACACCTTAAAAAATGAACAAAAACTAATTTAATATGGTGTAGGTCTGCCTTTTGAAGTAATTACAGCCTAAATTCTCCGAGGTATTGATTCATACACTTTATAAGTTCTTACCAAAGGAATTTTAAGCCATTCTTCAGTTAAAATACCCTCTTTTAACACTTTTAGAGACGATGGCGGTGGGAATCGATGTCTTACATGAATCTCTAAAAGTGACCATAAATCCTCATTAACGTTGAGGTCTGGGGATTGTGCCGGCCATACGAAATGCTCATTAAACTTCATTAAAATGTTCCTCATGCCATTCTTCAACAATTATGTTCAATTATTATGACGCCAAAACGTGAGGTGTTTCCATTATTTTGTCCAACCACTGTAAATTTGACTAAAAAAAGAAGAATGAAAATGGGAAGTAAATGTTATTCTGCTGTGAACCACTAAACGGCTGCAGTGGAAATACACTGACGCAATGTAAATTTGACTCAAAAAGAAGAGTGAAAACGCAAGTACATTGTAATCTATTGTCAACCACTAGATGACAGCAATCCTATTGCACTAGCAGTGTGTTGACACGAAAAGGATGAAAATGGAAAGCAACTATTAGATTCCAATGCCGACCACTAGATGGTAGTAATAGAATTACACTGACACAATGTAAATTTGACTCAAAAAGAAGAGTGAAAACGCAAGTACATTGTAATTCTATTGTCAACCACTAGATGACAGCTATGCTATTGCACTGTCAGTGTGTTGACACAAAAAGGATGAAAATGGAAAGCAAATATTAGATTCCACTGCCGACCACTAGATGGTGGTAGTGGAATTACACTGACACAATGTAAATTTGACTCAAAAAGAAGAGTGAAAACGCAAGTACATTGTAATTCTATTGTCAACCACTAGATGACAGCAATCCTATTGCAATAGTGTGTTGACACAAAAAGGATGAAAATGAAAAGCAAATATTAGATTCCACTGCCGACCACTAGATGGTGGAAGTTGAATTACACTGACACAATGTAAATTTGACTCAAAAAGAAGAGTGAAAACGCAAGTACATTATCATTCCACTGTCAACCACTAGATGACAGCAATTAAATTACACTACCAGTGTATGAGGATGAAAATTAGGAGCAAATATTAAATTCCACTGCCGACCACTAGATGGTGGAAGTGGAATTAAACTGACATAGTGTAAATCTGACTCCAAAAGAAGAATGAAAATGGGAAGTAAATATAATTCCGCCGTCGACCACTTAATGGCAATATTTCAATTACACTGAAAGTCTAAATTTGACTCAAAAAGAAGAATGAAAACAAAGTATTTCCGTCTAATTCAGTTTTTGATTGTTACAATTTTCTTCAATCCTGGTTTATTATTATTATCATGTAAACCTTGCTAATTAGAAAAAACTGGATTTAAGTTGTATTTCTACAAACAAGACACAATGCTTTTGTACAAAAAATCCTCCCTATTCTCACCAAAAAAAAAGGCCCTTTCTAAACAAAACAGTTCATTGCTGATGCTAAAAGAAATAAAAGGCATAAATAAATAGATCAATACATGACAAGTGCAAAATAAGAGCTTCTGGATGCAAATGAGAGCTTCCTCGCACTGCCCAGGAACAAATTGCTTTTTTGTTGTTGTTGTTATTGTCTTTCTCTCTGGGGGAAACATCACTGCCGACACAAACACGCATTTACATGCAGCTACACACAAGACTACATCTCGAGAGCGACCCATCCGCATTGATTTTTTGACGCGGTGTGTTTCGGCATCCCGTGTGTTGTAATGAGCGGCGAGTTGTCCTGAGGGCAGCTTTACAGGGGAGTCTCTTGACCCAGCGCATGTGGGAAGCGAGGCGGAGGACGTTCAAGAGTGCAAAAAAAAAACACGCAGGAGTGCCATTTTTAATGTTTCTATTGCTAGCTCACTCTGAAAGGCTAAATGTTTTGGAATTTCTCACATTTCTGCATAAAATCACAGTCAAATGTAATCTGATCTTTGTCAAAATCACACAGATGTAAAAACACAGTGTCTGCTTTAACGAAAACCACCCAAACATTTTATAGGTTCTCATATTTTAATGAGGATAGCATGCAAACAATCATAGAAGGGGGAACCCTCTGCCTAAGGAGACTTAGGCTACGTCTACACTAGGTCGGATAATGGCCTTAAACGTGTAATTAGTTGGACTATACGGCATGTCGGCTACACTAGTATGCCTATTATCCGGATTAGTTGTTAGACGGATAATGTAGGTGGGTAACGTTACCAGGGCCGGCCCAGCCTATACGCAGGCTATGCAGCTGCTTAGGGCCCCTGACCACTAAGGGGCCCCCAATCTGACAATTGTTTAATTTATATTCTATTTTGTTAACTACAGTTTGCTTTATTTGACTTTTGTTAGTTTTGATACTTGATTACAAGCTTAAAAAAATAAAAGCTCTTCCTTAACTTCTTTCTTTCCTCTTTTAGAAAAAGGTTTGGCGCGATCTACTGTAAGTACTGACAATCATTTGGGGTGAGAAGTTTGACGTATGCAGTGCAACAAAATCTGATTAATTTACAAAATATGGACGTATAGGTTGGATTGCATGTATGGGTTTCACAGTACACTGTGACGAAATGGTGGGCCAAAAATATGGGCCCCTTTGCATTTTGCTTAGGGCCCCCAAATGGCCTGGATGTTACTCACCGCCTACGCGCCGCCCAATATGGACGCTGTCTCCGTACAACATTTCGATACTCAGGATGGGACGTAATGCCGTCGCTGTTTTTAGTGCGGCATGACAGCATCATAAACAATGGAGGCGGACGATCGCGACGTGGCATTTCTGCTCCTTTTTTTTCCCCACACATTTTTCTTGAACCTTCAAACTACATCTCAATAATATGCTTCAATTCAGTGCCCATTTGTGGTCCTCCCATAGCGGATGAGGTGGAGATGAGCGTTTTTTTACAGAGCTCGTCTCCCAAGTTGTCTCCGATCAGCCAGCTGCTGGGCTGTCCCCTCCCAACTCAATGCCGACCGAACATGAGTACTGTATATAAAAATACGTAGAGGAAAATTAAACCCCGAAAAGTGACCTGCGTGGTACCCCCAGTCAAAGAGGCAGGCGATCAGTTTTTTCCCCAGACATTTCTGCCTGTCAAAACTGTTACCCCTTTCAAGAACCCTCTATTTTTGCACAAGCAGTCCTGGTTGCTGCTTCCAGGAAATATACTCAGCGCCACACCATATACTTCTATTTGTTATTTTCCAAGTGGTGAGAGCGCGACTGAGCATCGAGTGTAACATCCCAAGTAATGATGTCAGGCTTCCGTTGTTTTATAAAGATTTATTTCAATCGCAACACGGCGCCTGCTGATATAAACAGAACGACCTTCCACTCTCGCTCCTGTGCGATTAATTAATTAATTAATTAATTAATTGCGATCACGAAAAAAACAGCGATCACAAAATAATGACAGTCTGGAAGGTATAGTAATTTGAAAATTTGCCGCGGGCAAAGAATGAGTTTCCGTTTAAGAGGTAAACCTCGCGGGCGATGACGAAACACATGAGGCTTCTCCTTTTTACGCATGCGTAGTTTGCGCAAATGCAAGCGTACCTTGCAGAAGCGGGGAGGCCCTTAAACGCACCTTAAACGAAGTGTGGACAGGTATAAAAATAGTCGGCAAAATACCCTGGAAAAAATTATCTGACCTAGTGTAGAGCCTTAAAGAGCATACGACAGGAGAAAAAAAAGTCTTACATCGTTATATGATTATATAATAGATAATATTATAATAGATAATATTATTAATTAATTGATAATATGTGAATATTATGTGAATCAGAATCATATTTTGAGACAATTCGACTATATACAACAATTTAGCAAAGCACAGATGACGAGAAATTAGTCTTTTAATCTGCCGGTTAGCCACGCCTACCATTATAGGGCTTTAGCGTCCCCAACAGGTGGATGACGTCAGCGGTAGACTGGGCTCATCGGTTTTACTGTTAAGCCCATTGAGGGGGAATTATTCAGAACGAGGAAAACGCGACGAAGAGAGCCGCAAAATGTCATTGTTTCAGTCTCTCTACTCCAATATTTTTACAGGATATTCTTTTTATCCAAGTATTTTTCCCCAATAGCTATATACAGTGGGGTGAACAAGTATTTGATACACTGCCAATGGGTTTTCCCATTGTCAGTGTATTAAATACTTGTTCTCCCCACTGTAAATGGCTTGAGAAGGACCAGTCAGCCCGTCGAGGGGGAACTATTCACAATGAGGAAAAGTGTTGTGCTAAATGGAATATGAAATAATAAAAATGCATTTATTCAGGATGGCATGGCAAAATTACTCCATAATGGTCAAAACTGTCGACTTCACCTTTACTGTCGCACCTCCCGAACGATATTTTATGACACCTAAATCGGACATATGTCATTTCCCTTCCTCGGCTTCGGAGAATGTAAACAAACCAAAAGGCATGACAGCTAGCCGACATGCTAACCCGAATCGAGTGATGTTTCAAAGTCTTCGACGCGGAAAATCACACATAACTAGCCTCAATTATTTGACATGACGACTGGGTTGTCGATTGTCTTCGCGGATCGGCAAACCGCCCGGCGGAGAGCAATTTACAGTTCGTTCCCCGGAGGAGGGCGGCTGCAGTTGTTGTGCAGCTAACGTGCTGCTAATGTGCATGAGGAGGGCTTTTTACATGCCTATCAATGATCAAACGTAAGTAGTCCTTTATTTAAAGAAAATTTGTAGTGTTTACTTTGTAATCACTGTATTCGTATTTGACATAATACAAAACAAGATGTTTACTCTCTTCCTCGTAAGTTCAATGGTCCCACAGTAAATATCCAAGGTGAATGGGAACCTTTTGAAACTCCAAAAGGGCGCATATGCCTCTCCCTCATACAGAATGATTTTTCTGCAGCTGTTTGGCTGGCGTGATGCGAAAAATAAACGTATTAATCCGCAAAATCAGCTGAATCCTTCGTCCTCATACACAACAGTACGCTGTATAGTGAAGAGGACGTCTTCTACCGTACACGTCACAGCGCCCTCCTCCTCAATGCAAGACCGAAGCCGGAAGTCACTCATTTTCATGGCGCGGGATTCAAAACTAAATAAATATAGCGATCGCTTCCACACACATCCAAGCGGTCCATATCATTCAGGAGCATAAAATACCGCGTGTATTATGAAATCAACATGCTTTTTCGTGTCACATGTACTTTTAAAGCGCAATTGAAACCAATTTTTACCAAACAATTTAAGTCAGGTGTGTGCCGAATCAGTGATGATGGGTTTAAAGCTGCCCTGCCCACTATAAAACACACACCTGGTATGAATTGCCCTGATGAGAATTGAGATTGTCGATTTTTGATTGAGGAGATTGTCTGATGTGCATCATGGCTTGTTCAAAAGAGCAGTCTGAAGACCTGCGATCAAGGATTGTTGATTTGTATAAGATATAAAACAATCTGTAAAAGTCTGGATGTTCATCAATTGACAGTCAGAGATGTTGTCTCTAAATGGAGAGAGTTTGGCACTGTTTCTCTCCCAAGGAGTGGCCGTCCAAAAAGATGATGCTAAAAGTTCAGCGCAGAATACTCAGAGAGGTAAAAAAGAACCCTAGAGTGGCTGCTAAATACTTGCAGAAATCACTGGCACAGTCCAACATCTCTGTGCAATAGCCAAGAATGGTTTTCATGGGAGGACTCCATGGAGAAGCCACTGCTGTCTAAAAAAAACATTGTTGCTCGTTTAATGTTCGCAAAAAGGCACTTGGACACTCCACAGAAGTTTTGGCAAAATATTTTGTGCACTGATGAAACCACAGTTGATTTTTTTGAGCGTAAGGCACAATGTCATGTGTGGAGGAAAAATGGTACAGCTCACCAACATCAACACCTCATCCGTACAATGAAGTATGGTTGAGGGAGCATCATGATTTGGGGCTGTTTGCTGCCTCAGGGCCTGGACAACTTGCAATCATGAATAGAAGAATGAATTCAAAAGTCTATCAGGATGTTTTGCTGGAAAACCTGAGGCCGTCTGTCAGACAGCTGAAGCTAAAAAGAGGATGGATGCTGCAACAAGACAATGATCCAAAACACGGAAGTAAATTAACTTCAGAATGGTTTCAGAAGAACAAAATACACATTCTGGAGTGGCCAAGTCAAAGTCCAGACTTGAACCCCATTGCGATGCTGTGGCATGACCTAAAGACAGCGATTCAGATATCCCAGGAATCTGACGGAACTACAGCAGTTTTGTCGAGAAGAATGGGCCAAGATTAGTCCTGATCGATATGCCCGACTGATTTGCAGTTACAGGAAGTGTCTGGTTGAAGTTATTGCTGCCAAAATATTAAACGTGATGGTTCACTTACTTACTTTTACCCCTTCTGTCATTGTTTGCATACTATCCTCATTAAAATATGAAAACCTAGAAATGTTTGGGTAGTTTTAGTTGAACCAGACACTCTTTTTTCATCTGTGTCATTCTGACAAAGATCAGATCACATTTGATGGTGACTTTATGCAGAAATGAGAGGGTTCAGATTCTTTTTCATACCACTGATTTGCGCCATAGAAAATAATGGAAAAAGTGTACTTTTCAACCTAATACTGTACTATAAGCCAACAATAAATCTAAAACATTGGGAGTGATTGCACTTTTTTAGCCATATTATTTATTGTTTGCGACACACCCACACACGGGTGTGAGTAATTTATTTTCAGGGCATCAAAAACATTTACGAGTCTGTTTCAAGAAGAAGCAACCATAAATCTGGCACGCCATTTCTCGCTAGCACCTCTTCATCTCCTCGTTTCATGCCAAGATTTACCGCCATGCTTTTTATTCCCTTTTTTTCTGTGTTAAAAAAGATATTTATGAACAGATTTGCCAGGAAAGCACCAATCTCAGGTGTCCACAAGGTGGTGTTATCCTCATTTGACTGCAAAGCTTGATTGAGTCACAATGTAGCAGCAGTTAATGATGTGGTTACCTCACCGGAGCTAACATTTGGGATAAAAGCACTGGTAAAAATGGGGACAATTCCTCACGTGCGTGTCGAAAAAGCTGGTAAATGAGCTATTATCTCGAAACCGTCCGTCGACCTTCAAAATAATGGCGGCGCTGGAGCGGAGACACTTCATTACCCGTTTGCAATCTCGCAGCTCCTCGCAGCTAAATGGGGGCCATGGGAAAAAGGTCAGATGGCCATTTTTCCGTGTCGTCTCTTAAGAAGACTTTCTGCCCTGCTCAAGTGTTATAATTTTGTTGGTTCCTACTTCTGTGTTTATGATGATGTCACAAGCAGTTTCTGTCAAGTGGCATTTAATGTTTTACCTGGCAAATAAAAAAATAAAAGTGTAGGTCTCGTCCCCTGAGTATTCCGCCTAAGAGCAAACCTCATTCATAAGTCATGGAACGCCAACGCACACGTGGTCACACGCATGCACGCCTCACTTGTGTTGTGATTGACAAGTGTGTGCACCTTGCATATTGCTGCACTCAAGCACTTTTATGAAGGCGGGCGAACATGTAAACTCATTTGAAAAAGTTTGTTAACTGATGAGAAACTTCATCAGGTTTCTTCTAGGGTCATGAACAGTGTTGTTAATCTTACTTTCAAAAAGTAATTCATTACGGTTACAAATTACTTCTCCCAAAAAGTAATTGCGTTAGTAACTCAGTTACCTGAATGTAAGAGTAATTAGTAGGGGCGTAACGGAACACAAAAATCTCGGTTTGGTACGTACCTCGGTTTTGATGTCACGGTTCAGTTCATTTTCGGTACAGTAAAAAAAAAAAAATGCAAAATATAAATGTGCTAATTGTTTATTACACACCTTTGTGCTTTCAACAATAGGAACATTAGCCTATACAAATTCTGCTCAAAAAGTAGTGGGTATTTAAAGATAATCCAACAACAATTTGCCTTTCAGACCCCGGGTATTGGTCAGCTTTCTTTCTGGAAGAAAGAAGAAAAAAAAGTCCTGTGCTAAAGAGAAAAGCAATCCCAATGACAAAGATTTTAACATGTATTTTACAAATGAAATGCCTCAATGAATATTTTTTTTTTCTTATGAACGGTTTTCAAAAGCTTTATTGGTGGATTTTCTCAAGTTAAATCGCCACACCGAAATGAATACATTTAATTGTGTAAGCAGGATCTGTGTATTATTCTTATTGTTTAATTACAGGTGTTTTAGCTCATGTCAATTTATTTTATTTAAATTGGCTATTATTTATTTTATTATGTGTTTATATTTTACAAATGTGATGTAGTATTCATTTATATTATATATTTTATGTTGTATAACTTTAGTTCCTTTGTGAATATTAGTTCCTACTTGTTTTGCTGTGTTAGGAGGGTTTTGTATTGAACATGGGGCTGTGTTGGTTAGGGTTAGACAAGTCAAAGACAAGTCAACTGTGCCCCAATCTACCACTCAAGTGATCTGATGGACTCAAAAAGTGGGTTACGATTGCATATTAGTTTGAAAATCGACCGGATCCACCGTATTTTTACACGAGTGACTTCCGGTCTGCCTGATCCTAGCTAGTAGTATTGACGCAGGAGGGCTGCGTCTCGCGTCAAAGGGTTAAAGGGACGCGTCTAACACGCGGCCGCACTGCGACTGGTGTGCATTGGCTGATGAACTTTAACGCCCGCGTTTCACTGCGTTCTCGTGGCAGCCACGTTGTCGCACCATTGAAGTTTCTGGGTTATATACTGTCCTCCCGTGTTGGTCCTCATTATAGGAGAGAAGACGGAGTAAATATAATCTACACAAAGAATCTGTAACCCGATCGACTCACAGCCTCAAAAAGTAAGGGTTACATTACGTCAGAAACTCGTTCGGTACGCCTCCGTTCCTAACAAGCACCACGTACCGAAACGGTTCAATACAAATACATGTACCGTTACACCATTAGAATCAACCGTTAAAGTTGTTAAAATTGCTCCCGTTATTGCATTAGTTCCCATCCGTCTACTTTCGACGTGTAAGTTCTAAAACGGTTTCATCATTTAAAGATAGATTTAAGTCAAGATTTTGCCGATTTAGAAGCATTTTCGATAAAAACACTTAGGTTCGCAAGGAAGTTTCTCTACAACAGAGCCTTTCTGAGAGGTCTACTGCTTTAAGATGGCGGCTGTTTACTGACGCATCTAGTTCTTTATACATTTAATTTACAATTTAATTGCTCCATCCATTTTAATTTCGATTAGCGACTAAACACGTACATACACATGTGAAGACTATATTTGTCCTGGTCAATGGATCCACATGCGAAATACAGTAGCACCGGTTAATGGATCGACATGCTAATTAGCAAACACGCCAAATTAATGCATATCCTTGTTTTGCTTCTCCTGTTGTCTTGAATCCTTTGAGATTTGTCACGTTTTTTTTTTTTTTTTTTGCTTGAGTGGCGAATAATTCAGACTGTTTGTCAAAGTTGGCACAGGGCGTACAGAGCCAGTGGTGCGGGAAGTGGGGTGCTAAAGCACCCCCTGGTGCTGGGGCGAGGAAAAAAAAAGGTATTTAGTACGTTCTTTTTTGTTTGAAATAAATAAAACATATTGAAACAATAGTGTATATAACTTTAGGGATTAAATATATATGTTGATTTTTTTTTTGTTTGCGTGTTAATAACACCACCTGACACCTTGCTTGCTACTGGTTACGTTGAATAAGGTGCTATTGGAATGGAAAAGTAAACTGTTGACAATTTGCAATTTTTTCTTTACAAAAACAGTGAAATTTTCTAAAATTCAATTGGAGGTCGAAAATGAAGATGATTGTCCTTTGGTGTCTTCAAATAGGTAAGATATGCTTTCATTGTAGCCATATTATTGTTTGTTCTTGCTGTTGAGCTGCTGCCATGCAGATATGGATATTCGTGTGCAATTTGTTTTAGTGTTGTGAAAAGGGGTCATTAAATCGAGGCTTATTGGCCCTTTTAATGATCAAATGTGTGTGTCATTGCGCCGTCTAGCTCCGAGGATTTGTATTATAATACACGGACGCTTTTATTTCCAATACAAAAACTCCAATACACACTGAAGGTGAACTACAACGCTGTCTTTCTAGTAGCCTAGTAGTAGTGCATAAACTATCCAGCATGCGTGTGTACAGCTATTGTGCACGCCTTGCATGGAGAAAACACACATAACAAATTTGGATGGCTGTTTTGGGATGGGAAAAACTAAAAAAGATCCTCAGAACCCCCTGCTGTGAGTGACTTCCAGCACTCCTGTACAGAGCTGTGGCAACCCGGACTAAGACTGGAAACTGGTCTCGTGATGGGCTGATGATGAACACGGAGGCAAAACAGGAACGAATTTGTGAGGTGTAAATCGTTTTATGAAATGGGAAAATTACCGCTTAAACCATTGAGATCCGTTTTAGAGTATTTCCGAAAACATGTTTGTTTAATGTCTATTGAAAGATTATGGCCATTTAATGAATAACTGAAGTGCAAATCCTACATTGAGCACCTTTAACAATTTTTTTGAATTGTTCATAAGCTAGCTAGCGACTTCCTGGGTCATAACAGATAAGCTAACGTTGCTACTTAGTTCCAGGTGTGAGAAGAACGATTATAACATGGCAAACGTGTCTGAGTAGCGGACTCGCCTCGTGTGCATATGGTGTCGGCGAAGACGAAAATTTCTGAATCTTGCCTCCAAAGTGAAAGAATCCGATTGCGGGGGATTGAGGGGGGCGTCCTCGGCATGCATATCAAAGGATAACGTCAGCACTCTTACACGTCACATTGGGTGTGCACAGCGTTGCTACTAAACATTAAAAACAGCAAATATGGCGGAATATCGGCATTAATTTATTGTTTTAATAATATTTTTCAATTAAATATGTTGAATGTTTCCAATTTTGTGCCTTTTTGAACAAAAGAAAAATGCCATTGCTTCGAGTGGGCGGGATTATTTTTTTCCGGGCTGAGGGAGCTTGGTGGGATCAAAGTGCATCATTCTCTGTCGCGCTGTAAATCTGCACTGCCCCCTAGGGCCTGGCATGAATACTGCATCGTTTTCATGCGGAATCGCAATATTGTTCGAATGGAGATGCAAATGCAAATTTGAAATTTTTCATATTCTCAGAGAGTCACAATGTAAACGGCCCCTGAGATGCCACAGCACACTTCGGACTGTCTACCAAGCTTAACGATGATTAACATATTTGTGCCTTTGGTCATAGAGCTACTGAGGCGTCTGTGTCCAGATCAAAGCTACAAACCTGTCAATCATAGTTAACTTTAAGTACTAAACACCAGCTGCACTGGTGAAGAAAAAACAGTTTGGTCACACTGCTTTTCAGGAGGGTGGGTGAGAGGCTGTACAAGCATGAAACAGAAAAACATGAATATATCTTTAAAATTAAAAACCGATTCCCCCCCCCCCTCCCAGATTCTGGTCCTCTGAAAAATGGCGCGATCGGCCTGATTTCCGATCATGTGAGTGAGTAATGAATACAATGTGTTCATAGTCAGTCAACCAAAGTCTTCCCATACAGTGTCAGGTGAAAATTCTTCTAGTTTTAATAATGCAATATATCGCAAACCCCCCCCCAAAAATGCAATGTCAGTTTTTTTTCAATAGCGTTCAGCCCTTTTTGTCATACATAGCTTGGGTGTTAGCGAGCTACTTCTGGTGAAAATAACATTGGCTACTTCCTGGTTTAAAAATCCTTGTTGTTTTGTTAAAAGCTGACTCTGTCGTTTCCAGAATTAAAATGATGACTAACATTTCTATTATTAAAAAAGATCTAATAGACAATGATAATAATGTTCACCAGTCAAATGAGAGCAGCATTTGTATCTGCCTCCAATTTAATAGGCTGTAAACTAATATTTGTCCGGTTATTGTTCTTCAAGCCACACATTTTGCCAATCACAAAGCAAACATCATCCACAAACGTGTGTGTGTTGGGCACGTTTGTTCAAATGATTTTTCCTGTTTGTTTAGGTAATTGCTGTGTAAACTTTTATCACATTTGACTATTATTGTGCACCTGCTCACCTGTGCATTGATAGAGGAAGTCAAAAGCTCCCACTCATGTGAAAACAAATACAGTATAGAACACGTAATCCATCCATCAAATAGACACTGGTGCCTTGACGCTATTGAATCTGGAATAAATGTGTTAACAATGTATAAACTTTTAAATGTAGGCTCACGATTTGTCAATATCTTTTCATAAATCTAGACTTTCCATCATATTGTTAGACATAATAATGACAAAAGTACAGTGATCCCTTGTTTTTCGCGGTTAGTTGGGACCAGAACCCAACGCGATAAGTGAAAAACCGCGAAGTAGCACCCCCCTCTTTGTATGTTCAATGTATTAATTCAGATTTAGCATTGGAGATACATATAAGTAGGGATGGGAATTGATAGGATTTTTACGATTCCGATTTCATTATCGATATTGCTTAACGATTCGATTCTTTATCGATTCTCTTATCGATTCTAATTTGGGGGGAAAGAACAAACGTTTTGATTGGCATCGAGTTTGTTTAATCAGAACTCACAACCTTACAAACTCACAACGAAATCAAAAGAGGCCCAAAGCCTCAATGTTAACTGTGGCAATAAGTGGCAAATACACAAGAATGTGTAACATTTTACTGAAACATTTATCTAATAGAAATAAAAAATATTGGTATATATTGGCAGATAGGTTGTTGTTCTGCCTTTGGCAATATGTGTTAAAGCAGGGGTCCCCAAACTTTTTCCTGTGAGGGCCACATAACTTTTCCCTTCTCTGATGAGGGGCCGGGGTCAGTTTGTAATAGAAAAAGTGTGAGGATTGCAGAAGTGCATAAATGTAAAAAATTATTGTTTTTCAGAAAGCCACAATCAAATAACCCTTTCTGGATTCTTCACGGAATGAAAGTAAATAAAATAAAAATAATAATATAATAATAATAATTAATAATAAAAACACTATTAATTAAATAGATAATAACCAAAGAACCCTCTCTGAATTCTTCAAGGAAAAATGCCAGGAAATAAATAACACGATTGAGAAAAAAAAAAAATTCAAAATGGCCGGACCAAATGTGGAGGCGGGCCGTATTTTGGCCGCGGGCCGCAGTTTGGGCACCCGAAGAAATGCCGCATCCAAGCGAGTGAGCGAGCGAAGTGAGAGAGGGAAACACTTCTACGAGCCTACGTTCTTTGTTAATGTTAATATCTACAGAGGCAACGCCTGTATGTATCATCTTTTGTGTTGTTGTTGTTGTGTTTCCACTCGCGATCGGACACTTAAATCCAGTTGTGGAGTGGTTTGAACGATGTGCTAATGCTAGCGAACGAATGCTAACCATACTGTTATTAGCAGCTAATCATCGCTGATTTACGTTGATGCAAACCTGTTTGTTATTGGGGACGAAATTGATTTGTTTAATTTCTATTCTTAGTTTCACTCTTCAAGTGATGGTTGAATAAAGTCAGCAAATTATACCAACGTCTTCTACATCGTCATTTGGGAGTTTAGCTAGCTGTATAGCCAGAACTGAGCTTTAGCCTCTCTGTGAGGACAGCGCAGTCGTATTCCCTCCCGATGCAGTTACCTCCACCTTGCAATGACTGCAAGTCGCTTTGTTGTAATTTTTCCTCGTGAAGTGAAGACACACTTTCGAGTGTTTGAACCTACGTGCTGTCATTGTTATGTTTATGGCTGCAATGCTCGTGCTTACCCGTCGTAACCTTTCATTTTCACACTCTTTCCTGGTGCTAGTTTGATGCGTCTGGACAACAAGACACGTCACGACGCAATACGCGTCTTTAGGAATCGTTAAAGGGATCGTTAAGGCTTTTTCATTGTGATGTCGAGGCCTCGAAACAATCGGAACCGGTTCCGAATTGGAATCGGATTTCGATTCCCATCCCTACATATAAGACGTTTTTTTCACTTTTTTCCCAAAGTATAATTAAAAAAATACATTTTATTAGGACTGCAGCTATCGAATATTTTAGTAGTCGATTAATCGATGGACTAGTTAATTTGAACAATCGAGTAATCGGATAAGGAACATGAAAAATTAAAATACCTGAGCTGAGCCTCAAACGGTATAAATTTATTTTATAAAATGAGGATCTATGTAAAACAAAAGAACAATTGGCTAACTTACATAGACAAAGTCCGCTAGCTTTAATGCTACAAAATGCTTAAGTTTTTTTTTTTTTTAACAATGCTCTAAACAAATGGTTCAGACACATATTCCCACAAAAAAACGGCTAAATATACCTATAAACTAAATTATGAATGCATTAAAAAAACATTAGCTCAAACAAAAACTTAACTTACGTTGGTCTTAACAGGGAGCAGTTGGATTCAGTCATGTGAAAAGAGGCAGACCAGAGGGCAGTGTATCCACCCTGATCAATAAAACTAGATGCAAACACTTTCAAAATAAACCATTACGCCACTTTAATTAAACGAATACTCGAGGCAAAAAAAATTCAATTCCAATATTTTTTTCTAATCGAATACTCGAGTTAATCTATTAATCGTTACAGCACTACATTTTATGGATATGGCGGAAAGAACAGACAAGACTGAAAAAGCAGTTTCTGCTCTTGCACTCCTCTTTAAAAGAAACTGCTGTATTTTAAGCCAAAACAACTGTTGTGTTTGATAGAACAATATGTCTATATGCTGCCATAGCAGATTCATGGCACATTAAGCCCCCGAACTATTTTTAATTTGTCCGTTTTACCCTGAAAACCCCCGTTTAAAGACGTCGCGCAACCGCTTTTGTTTCAACCCAGCCATAAAACGAAGGTAATTATTTATATTTTTTATTCAAAATGTCTGTCGTTTTTAGCTTAGAATCATTAATTGATGTCTAATTTTTCATTTAAAAAAAAAAAAAAAAAAAACGACTTTAAAAAAATTATTCACTCACATATTTTACTTTTAAACAAATTATGTCACAATGAAAAAATCGGCCCCTAAAAAAAAGTCACATATCTACCTCATAACTATCGCTTAATTGTATTTTTTTTGTTACTGTCACATTTTTTTCCGATATGTTAGATGATAAATAATCCATCCAAAACAAAGAAAAATTGAAAAAAAAAGTTTAAAAGGGTAAATATATGAAAAAGAAAATCTCGACCACTCCTTGATGTCTGCGATTTCTGCATCGCGACCCTTGTTATATAACCATGTTTCGCCCATTAAATCCCACCAAAATCCGGCTGTGGCCATTCACAGCTGTGTCTTGACACTCAGTGATACATGCTACATGGAGTTTTTTGATCAAAACAAGGTAAGTAGGCGATAATATCTCGTTAAACTCGTCTGGCGTCTGTAATTCTGCTCTCGCGTGCTCTCACCTCCATATAGGGTTTTGCTGATTAATTTTTTTTTTTTTTTTTTTTAATTCCCTTCTGTTCAAAATTTGTCTTCCCCCAGAAAATTGAGATTTTAAGCTTTCCAATGATGTATCACACATGCATATAGGACAATTTTGAAGGTTGGCCAAATTGGGGGTCTCAGAGCGGAAATTCAAGTCACCTGAGTGTTTTCCGCCATATACATTTCATTAAATGGTTTTGAAGCACTTCAAATGTAATAATTATGATAAGTTTTTAACATGTTACTGTCCCACCTAATTATTTTTAAACAAAAATAAAGTAGAAAAATGTTTGTCTTTATTAAATACTTCATTGAGTGAGTCCACTCAAATCCGCTCAAGTTGCTCACTTACACACAATGAGCTGCCACAGCAAATGTTTAACATTTAAACGATGATTGACGCATGCGGCGCTTTGAAAGTTCGTGTCTCTGGCAACATCAAACTTTGATAAGCAACCCTAGTGGATGTCTGATGAACAAAGAGCAGGGAGAGGAAGGGAGGGAGGGAGGAAGAGTAAGACTATGCGATCGGCTCGGGACAGCCTATCTGTAATCAATTTTTTATGTATTCATTTATAATTGGAAAAAAAAATCCGCGATGGACTGATGGCGCGAAGTTTGAAGCGTGAAGTAGCGAGGGATCACTGTATACAAATTTAACGTGCAAGCTAATTTTTTTGCCAAGGTTTAGCAAATCTTTGTGCTAGCACAAAGCTAACGTAAAATACCAACTGCTTTGACACTTTAGGCAATTGAACAGTCAGATGTATACTAGGGCTGTCAAAATTATCGCGTTAACGGGCGGTAATTAATTTTTTAAATTATTCACGTCAAAATACGCAATTAACGCACATGCCCCGCTCAAACAGATTAAAATGACAGCAGTGTCATGTCCACTTGTTACTTGTGTTTTTTGGTGTTTTGTCTCCCTCTGCTGGCGCTTTGGTGCGACTGATTTTATGCACCATGAGCATTGTGTAATTATTGACATCAACAATGCCGAGCTACTAGTTTATTTTTTTAAATGAAAATTTTACACATTATATTAAAACGAAAACATTAAGAGGGGTTTTATTATAAAATTTCTATAACTTGTATTAACATTTATCTTTTAAGAACTACAAGTCTTTCTATCCATAGATCGCTTTGACAGAATGTTAATGTTAATGCCATCTTGTTGATTTATTGTTATGATAAACAAATACAGTACTTATGTACAGTATGTTGAATGTATATATATATATGTGTCTTATCTTTCCATCCCAACAATAATTTACAGAAAAATATGGCATATTTTATTGATGGTTTGAATTGTGAATAATTACGATTAATTAATTTTTAAGCTGTGATTAACTCGATTAAAATTTTTTATCGTTTGACAGCCCTAATTTATACTAAGTCATATATTCTTTATCCTCGATGTAGAATGTCTATTGTTAGCGTCGTACTAATGAGCTGAATTTAATGGTCGCTGCCAGCCCTCGCACATTAGTTTAGCATTCCTAGACATCCATCCATTTGAATTAGGAGGGTGACCATGAATGTACAAAAGTTCAAATGAATTGGACGTCTCTGGTTGTCAAGGGCAGCCAATGAATTCGAATGAACTCCAATTTCAATGCAATGATCCCATATGATGCCATTCCCGCTCAGCTAATCCCCTGTTAATGATACCCCTTATCTGATAATCTCACTTGATAAACACCCTCCTCCGTAAAAAGCGACGGGGTCTTAAAGGTTACTTTATCTTTGATTTCCAACAGGAAATGGGAAATTGCTTTCGTGTGATGGATGTTGTACACCGTCGTGTGACGCTGGGTGGCTGGCTTTTTTACAAATGTCACCTAAAGCTTCGCCAAGCTTTTCAAATAGAACAAGCAACAAAGCTTGGTAAGCAGGCAATAATGGCGAATTCATACCTCCGCCGACCCACCCACACCCAAACCTCAACCCTCCTCCAGGCCTACCACACGTCCACCCTTTTACCAGAATTACGTTTTACCGCAGCTGCTCGTATTTCCTCTCATTAGGCAAGTGGGCACGGCCGCGTTCAGCTCGACACAACATAATGAAAGCGATCGAGTGGCGGGGGACGACATCTTGGCAGTGGCGGAAGCGAGGAGGACGAGACGGAGAGGTGTTGAGCATCTAGAAGATTTTGCGATAGTTCAAGTAAGTTGGAGGATTTTTATAGCAAATGGTTGTAATGATGATGACTGCTAAATAGTGTACTAACGTTCAAAATTGGATATTAAAAAGTTTATTTCAGCTTTATAATGTATTGTAAATTGGTTATCAGTTCAGAAAAAGTATGTTTATACAAATAGATATGCAAAAAGACACTCCAAGGAACCTACATTATTAAATTTATTTACTACTTTTATACTATTGATCGTGTTATTTGTTATTCACTACTTTAATATTAATGATCATGATGATAATGATGCTTAATGATAATGATAACACCAAATGTTGAAAATGTTAAATGTTTAAAAAACGTTTTTGTGGTTTCTAGAAAAAGACCATCAATGCTTGTCAAATGATGATGAGCACACAATAAAATTGCTCCTTAAATCATTCACTACCATTGACGTCTGTTGATTTGCATTTTATTCTGACTTTTTGAGATTACATTTTTTTAATAAACTATTTAAAGAAATAGGAGAATATGCACTTTTTTCCTTTTTCTGTTGTTTTTAATGATAAAAATGTAACTCTTTCAGAGCCATTGACAACAATAGACGTCCGATCATGTGGCTGTTTTAATGCGTTTGTCACTAACAGACGACCAAATTATTTGGACGAGTGAGGGGTGGCAGAAAATAACTACTTGTTCAATCATTGCCAACCCTCCTACTCCAAAAGAATTGGACGTCTCGTGCCAGCAATGGCAGCCAATGAGTTAAAAATATAAAAATGAATGACAGAATACTTGCTGTTTGAATGCATTATTAACCGCAAAAGTCACGACTTCAAGGAAAAGCTTTCAAAAATGGTCCTCATCAAGTTTGCTAAATCGTGAAACTGCATTTAAAAAGGTTTATGAATTTATTAATAACTACTTAATGAACCTATAAGTCAGCAAAGAGTGCCAAATATTGATCCCACAATGGAAATTGAGGTAATTTGTCATTCATTACAAATTGATTTAGTCAAATCATGAGCCCAATTAAACACTAACTTTGAAAAATTTCTTTTAATGAGCTCATATCATAAAGTCATGATAACTGGTTCATTTAGCGTAATTTTCGGACTATAAGGCGCACCTGACTGTAAGCCACCACCCAACGAATTGGACACGAAAACAGCATTTGTTCATAGATAAGCCGCACCGGACTATAAGCCGAAGCTCTCCTAACTATATTATGGGATAGTTTCCCCAAAAGATATTAACCAGTAACACTCTATTTGAGAGCGGCAACATATGACTGTCATAAGATCAAATGAGGCACCATGAAGCTTTGAACCAATTGGCTGCGAAACTTTTTGACTTCATGAAGCTTCATTTGTCCGTCACTGATCCCATGGGGGAGACAGTCAACCCCTGCTGCCAACACTGTTATCGTCCAACATGCCTCCTAGCATGCATTGCAGCGCTACAGATGTAAATAACAATCAAAATTCACGTTCTGTGTTAATTATTCCTTCAGTTACTGTTCCATTTGTTTCACTAATTACTAGTTAAGGTATTTGGTAACACTTTGACAGTGGCGTCATAAGACCAGAGCTGTCCCGACTAGTCGACGTTGTCGACGTCATCGATGACGTAAATGTGTCGACGGGTAATGACGGGTTAAAAAAAAATTACATGCGGATAAAGTTAAGAATGGCGGGCGTTCGCCGTGCATCGGTTGTGACTGCACCCCCAGGGGGGCCGCTGTTATTTCAATGTGACCGGCATTGTCAGATTGAGCAAAGAGGAAGAAAGTGGGCAAGCGGGAGAAAGGGAGCGAGATCGGTGAGTTGGGAAAGTGCGCGGGTAGCGCGGAGTTCAGTGGCTGCATCCCCCACGTTTTTGTTTTGGTCAATAAAAGTATCCACAAAGAGCCATCCGACGCCTCTCGGTGTTTTATTGCACGCCGCCGCCTTGCTGAGGAGGAAATCGGACGAACCGACGACAACAAGCCAAGTGAATCACCGGTTCACTCCTCACTACGGCTACGCCACTATGCCAATTACCAAAAAGGGCAAAATTGGTGACACGTGAAAGTGGCACTAAGCCAGTGCTTCTCAATTATTTTCTGTTACGCCCCCCCCAAGGAAGACGTAAATGTTTCGCGCCCCCCCAAAACTCTGCCGCCACTGTAAATAGTATCATTTGTCTATAATATTACTATTATTATAAGTACGCCTCTGCCTCACATTGTCATTTTTTTCTATTACAGAAAATAACAGAGATCATCTTATAAAGTATAACTTTATCAACATTGTCTTTGTTTGTAACAGAAAAGACTTAACGCACATCAATTTGCCTGAATTAAAAAAAAAAAAAAAAGTCACATCCAAACTGTAAAAATACTCAAGGTACATTTTTAACATTTGATACTGAAAAATAAAATCAGTAAATAATAACATTCAAATTGATTAGAAACATTAACTCATGAGGACAATATGCCAAAAAATTTGACCGAAAAAACAAAACCGAATAGAAGGGAAAAAGAGTGTCTTTGGACAAAAAGACAGTTTTTATTTTCGCTGCTCGCCGCTCACAGTATCACCTCCAGTTTGCAATAGCGTGGGGTTATTTTCCACTGAGCATGCTAACAGTGCTCACTGGTTTACTTATATAACACTGACAAAGCGGGACGATTATTGGCAATATTCGGCACGTTTTCGCTGAAAAACAACCAAGCGGCTTATCAAGGAGATTGGGGTCTAATGTCTTTAAGTGGCGTCTTAATTGATTTGGCCTCCGGCTGTCCGCTATAATCATTTTCAGACACAGTAAACAGTGGTCTTTCCTCACCTACCACTGTATTAAATGTCAAAGCCAAAAGGCAAACGGCCCGAAAAAAGCGCATTCTCGGCGGCCGAGGGAGAACCGTGGGTGACGGCGGTCGTCGTGACGATCCCAAGCCGAAAATGGCACGTCTCGGGCGGACACGTGAGAACTGGAGAAGACAGTGGGTCGCTGCGTGAGTCCGGCTGGAAAACGGCTTTCGAAAACGGCGCAAAGCTCTTCATATCTCTCATCTGTGTGCTCTTGCTTACTTCAAAAATACTGCGCGCACTTTAAAAATGAGAGCGCCACTGCCACCCACTGAGTGGATGCGCAAGTACACTTCATTCTAGTATGGCAAAAAAAAAAAAAAAAAAAAAAAAAAGCATGTTCCCTGAGGTCACATGCACCACCCCTGGTATCGCTCTGCGGGGGGCGCGCCCCACTATTCTAGAAGTACTGCAGTAAGCCAAAAAAGCGGACCAGAATAGCCAGAGCCTGAAATTATTTCAAGGAAAATATGGAGGGTGTCACTGTGTGTGCTCTTTGCTAAGCTGAGCTCGCATACAACGGTAGCACGTCGGATATGAACGAACACTTGAAGCGCCGTCATCCAAGTATAATTTTGGAAGACAACAAGAAACAACAAGCTAGCGGATTGTAAGTCGATAAAAACTTTCTAACAATTTTTTCAAAATGGAAGTTACCTTTATGTACGTTGTATCAATGTGCATTTTTATTTAATAAAATAATTAATATACATATACTAGGGCTGTTAAACGATTAAAATTTTTAATCGAGTTAATTACAGCTTAAAAATTAATCGTAATTAATCGCAATTAATCGCAATTCAAACCATCTATATAATATGCCATATTTTTCTGTAAATTATTGTTGGAATGGAAAGATAAGACGCAAGATGGATATATATATTCAACATGCGGTACATAAGGACTGTATTTGTTTATTATAACGATAAATCAACAAGATGGCATTAACATTATTAACATTCTGTTAAAGTGATCCGTGGATAGAAAGACTTGGAGTTCTTTATGAAAAATGTTAGTACAAGTTATAGAAATTTTATATTAAAACCCCTCTTATGTTTTCGTTTTAATAAAATTTGTAAAATTTTCAATCAAAAAATAAACTAGTAGCCCGCCATTGTTGATGTCAATAATCACTTGCACTATAAAATCAGTGGCACCCAAGCGCCAGCAGAGGGCAGCAAAACTCCGCAAAACACAATTAACAAGTGGGCCTTTCACTCTACTGTCATTTAAATCTGTCAGAGCTGGGCAAGTGCGTTAACTGCGTCAAATATTTTAACGGGATTAACTAAAAAAATTAATTCACGCCCGTTAACGCGATAATTTTGACAGCCCTAATATATACATATAATAATTTTTTTTTTTAATTATTATTAAATTTATTAGGATCATGGAAGCTCCCACTTGGGGAAAATATATACATATATCCTGTATATACAGTGGGGAGAACAAGTATTTGATACACTGCCAATCGTAAAACCCATTGGCAGTGTATCAAATACTTGTTCTCCCCACTGTACATAATATAATAAAAATATATATGGAAACAGCACTGGCCTGCTTACTGTAATCCATTACTGCACTAATGTTAGTTATTTTATACCATAAAGTATCATTGTGTATATACATATAGTAGTATACTATAAAATTAATACTATATCTTTAGTTTTTGTTACTGTGAGTATGTTTGCCTCTCATTCAAAATAATTGTGGTAATATTTCAGTGTGCCCTCTACTTTATTTATTTTCCGGTTAAAACAAACAAAAGTCGAACAATTTTTCCCCTCCCCCAAAAATGCGGAATGCACACCAGAAAAGGCATCTGAACTCACACAAAGTATTCTGAAACTGGTTGTTGGACATTGCAATTCATTTTAACACTTAGACCAATATAGACAATGACATACCACAAAAAAAGAATTGTTTTGACTCCTGTTAAAGAGGTAAAGTCACAGTGTTTCCGTTGACATTTTTTTGCACTAGTTAATGCCAGCAGCATTTGACCTCATTGTTTGTGATTTATTTATTATTGATATTTATTTATTTATACGTTAATAAAGAATTTAGGTGTTCCAAAAAGTTTTTTTGTGGATTAATAAGCTTCAACAAAAATTTCATTATTAAAGTAGTTAAAGAAAAAAAAAATATTAGATTGGTCAACTAATCGTAAAAATAGTCGGCTGACTAATCGGGAGGAAATAGGTCGCTTGGGACAGCCCTACATAAGACAATCATAATTATGACATGACACTTAATGAATGCTTAGAACAGATGTGTTTTAGTTAAAGATGTCCCGATCGATATCGATCGGGTCCAATCACGTAATTTTCAAAGTATCGGAATCGGCAAATAAATATCGGACATGCCTTTTTTTTAATAGATTTATATTTTTTAATTAAATCGTTTTCAATTTGCATTTAACCTTACAGACAAAATGTGTTACACTCATCCAGAGTCTTAAGTTTTGGCTTAAAGTAGGGCTATCAAATTTATCGCGTTAACGGCGGTCATTAATTTTTAAAAAAAATTAAGCATGTAAAATTATTTAACGCAATTAACGCATGCGCTGCACGACCCACTCACGCATTGTCGCATTCACTCTATAATGGCGCCGTTTTCCTTACATATAGAGCTAAAAGATAACGTAAAATGAGTAGAGTGAATTTGGGCAGTCTTTGGGGCTTTTTTATAATTGGCTAAATCCTTAAAATCCCTCTCTCCACAATTAGAAATATCGTGGGGAAGCAATGTGGGGAAGTACGGTAGTAGTTGATCTTTTTCTTAAAACCCCATGTTATTTCCCAACACAGAGAAGATATATCAATTGGTGCCCCTATGCACAGTCATGGTTGCACTTCCCATCATTCATTTGTCCAGAACAGTTAAATGGCTACAGTATCATTTACTGAAAGTTCAACAAATACACTAGATGGCAATATTTAGTCACAATATACAAAGTCACATTCAACCTTTAAGAATTACAAGTCTTTCTATCCGTGGATCCCTCTCATAGAAAGAATGTTAATAATGTAAATGCTATCTTGAGGATTTATTGTCATAATAAACAAATACAGTACTTATGTACTGTATGTTGAATGTATATATTCGTCCGAGTTGTATTATTATTATTTTTTTTCTTAATGCATTGCCAAAATGTATATGATCGGGAAAAATTATCGGGAATGATTGGAATTGAATCGGGAGCAAAAAAAAAAAAAGCAATCGGATCAGGAAATATCGGGATCGGCAGATACTCAAACTAAAACGATCGGGATCGGATCGGGAGCAAAAACACATGATCGGAACAACCCTAGTTTTAGTGTCATCCGGCAAATTATCTCACTTTTGAATTGATGTAAAAGATCTGAGCTGGACATACTGTAAATGGCGAGTGTGACATAATTTCCCGGATGAAACTGAATGACATCTGTCATAAGCATTCAGTCATGCCATGATAGTGCCATAATTATGACGGTCTTATGACATTGCAGTCATATGAATCAACAAATAAGCCACAATGGACTATAAACTGCAGGATTCAAAATGAGAGAAAAAAGTAGTTGCTAGTAGTTCGAAAGTTACGGTACATATCTATGATTGTAAGACAATAATTTGTGGACAGCTGTACATTTTGCAAGTCTGAACACTCCCTCATAACAATGAACAGACTTGTACAAACAGAGCAAGTGAGGCTGAGTGGATTAACGGGAAAACAAGTAGAAGACCAAATGGGAGTCATTTGAATCCAGTGGATGGCCATTTTTCTCTTTGCGCATTGGCGTCTCCAGGGTAAGATGATAAAATGATTACGGATTATTCAGATATTGATGGCGGTCAGTCAGGAAACATTTTAGCAAATTTGTCTCTTGTTACACACTAGAAGTATCTTCATGACGTTTCTACAATTATGACTTGCAACTTTCAAGCCTGTGGAGCTTAAAACAAACAAAACATTAAGATTGCTTATTCACCGATGAGGATTTCCCCGAGCCTGTTATTTGTAATTTTCTGCACTGCTTGAGCGCCAATAAAATTGATCACCACGGCGACGCGGCGTTACAGGGGGGCGTAAGTTATTGATTTTTCATTTGACGAGAGAGTCGTCATCCTCACCTTAAATGAACTACAGAGAAAAGGCAGTCAAGCGATACGGATACAAAATATAGCTCGTGATAATATTGCGACTAAGGAGTTTTTATGATTGGACATTTAGATTGTAAGGGCAGTGAAGACACGATTGAGTTCTATTTTTACGAGAGAAATGTCTTATTTTTATGAGGAACAACAGGTTATACTGAAGTGAAGTTGTGTTCATAAGGATAAAAGTTTATATTCATATAAGTTGTCATTTTACTAGAGAAAAATGCCCTTATGGGGTAAAAGAGGGAAAACAAATAGAAATAGTAAGGAAAAACTTGGACTGAAGAGGGACAGTCGCAATTTTACAAGAAAAAATTCACGTAGTTGGAATAAAGTTGTAAAGTCAGGATAATGAGAACAGTGGTTGTTATGAACAAAGTTTGCAAAATAATCTAAATTCCATGGAAAACAGATTATATTACAAATAAATTGTATTTATAGTGAAAAAAAAAACTTTATAAGTGGCATTAAGTTAATAAGGAGCAAAAAATCAGAATTCAGGTAATGACGTCATGCTGTTTTTTTTCCAAAGTTTGCAATAAATTCTCAATTCTAAGGAAAATTAGATATCGATTTTAAAAAAACATAATTGGAATAAGAGTGAAATAATGTCACGATTTTATTAGAAAAACTAAAAAGTACCACTGGAATAACGTTGTATTTATAATAATAAAAAAAAAAAGGATAAAGAAAATAAAGTCAATTCTAAGAAAAATTACTTAATAATGTAACAGTTTACTAAGGGGAAAAAACAAGTGGAAAAACATTGCACGTTTAAAAGAAAATATGAAATTAAGTTAAATAGAGATGGATTTTTAATGGGTGAAAAATCTGGTTAAAGGGAGGAAAGTTGTATTATGAAAAATCATTGAGCGAAATCTCAATGGAAAACAACATTTAGTATAAATAAACTTCTAAACATTGATCTTATCATAGAACTGCTTTATTTGATAACGTGATATAAAGTATCAATTTGGAGGCAAATTTCTTACAGATTTCCCACCCAGGATCACCCGAGGACACCCCGCTTACCCCTTCAGCTGCGTGAAAGTAATTGCTTTTCTGCCTATCGACCTCGCCGACGACAACTGCAGCGAAGGTCCTTCCTGAGAGGGTAAGGACAAGACGGGGTCCCGTTGGACAATTTGCCCTCAAGGCTGCCTGGGCTTAGGGCCTTATCTGCTCCCTTGGCGCCGGCGGAATAGAGATACGCCCGCAGTATACATCCTGATTAGTTTGCCATTCGCCAGGGCTGAGTGATGAACTTCGGCAGGGAGGTGGCTCGCCAGACCAGTTGTTATACGTACGTGATAGAAGATGACGATCCAGCCCTGGCGAGTCTAAATATATTTGAGGTGAGACTTTTATTACTTTTCTAACATCAATAAAGGGATGAATTATGTAACCCAATCCAATTATTTCGTGTTTTTTCGAATAAAGTGAGGCATTAACTTGATGGTCTGAAGGAGACAAGTTGCATAGAAGTGGACCATTTCAAATCCAATCTAGGCCACGTTCGTATGTGGTTTTAGATCCGATTTGGGCCGCAAATTTCAAAACATTTTTTACTAGGAGCACTGTGGCCCCTAACATAAAATTAGGGCAAGCAGAAGATTCAGGGGTGCACTCTATAAATCGACATCCAAAGTTTTTCTCTAATTTTACCTATTCAACCCATAAAGTCTTTCATAATAAATGCATAAAACTACAAACCAATGAACAGGTCATTCCGTGCATGTGTTAATTGCGTCAAATATTGTAACGTGATTAATTAAAAAAATTAGTTACCGCTAGGGTTGTTCCGATCATGTTTTTTTGCTCCCGATCCGATCCCGATCGTTTTAGTTTGAGTATCTGCCGATCCCGATATTTCCCGATCCGATTGCTTTTTTTTTTTTTTTGCTCCTGATTCAATTCCAATCATTCCCGATAATTTTTCCCGATCATATACATTTTGGCAATGCATTAAGAAAAAAAATGAATAAAACTCGGACGAATATTATACATTCAACAAACAATACATAAGTGCTGTATTTGTTTATTATGCCAATAAATCCTCAAGATGGCATTTACATTATTAACATTCTTTCTGTGAGAGGGATCCACAGATAGAAAGACTTGTAATTCTTAAGGGATAAATGTGACTTTGTATATTGTGACTAAATATTGTCATCTAGTGTATTTGTTGAGCTTTCAGTAAATGATACTGTAGCCATTCAACTGTTCTGCCCAAATGCATGATGGGAAGTGCAACCATGGCTGTGCGTAGTGGCACCAATTGATATATCTTCTCTGCGTTGGGAAATAACATAGGGTGTTAAGAAAAAGATCAACTACTACCTTACTTCCCCACATTGCTTCCCATGATATTTCTAATTGTTGAGAGAGGGATTGTAAGGCTTTAGCCATTTAAAAAAAGGCTCCAAAAACTGCCAAAATTCACTCTATTCATTTTACGCTGCCTTTTAGCTCTATATATAGGTAAAACGGCGACATTATAGATTGAAGGTGACAATGTGTGTGTGGGTCGTGCAGCGCATGCGTTAATTGCGTTAAATATTTTAACGTGATTAATTTTTAAAAAATAAATAACCGCCGTTAACGCGATTAATTTGATAGCCCTACTTAAAGCCAAAACTAAAGACTCTGGATGAGTGTAAGACATTTTGTCTGTAACGTTAACTACAATTAGAAAACGATTTAATTAAAAAATATATATATATTAAAAGAAGGCAGGTCCGATATTTTTTTGCCGATTCCGATACTTTGAAAATGATGTGATCGGACCCACATCTTTAGTTACCGCCCGTTAACGCGATAAATTTGGCACTTAAAAAAAAAAAAAAAACATAAATGTAGTCATGAAAAGAATGGCAAAATAGTAAAATAATTATTTAAATAATACATTTCATGTAGTTTTGAAATAAATCAATTCTAAGACTATTGGAACAGAGTTGCAATTCATACATAAATGTAGTCATGAAAAGAATGGCAAAATAGTAAAATAATGATTTAAAGAATAAATTTCATTTAGTTTTGAAATAAATTCTAAAACTATTGGAACAGAGTTGCAATTCATTAAAACTTATTTTAAAAAACATAATGTTTTACAAAAATGAAGTCACTGTCTTAAGGGGAAATGTCAATAAAGTTTTATTATTACCCATACGTTAAAAGGTTTTGATGAGAAATAACTAAAAACAGTGTTAACTTTAAGCAAAGTTTGTTTGTTTTTTTAGTAGAATAAAAGTTATATTTTACATGAATTTAATACCGCCAATATTTTCGACATTGTGGCGGTGCGGCATCAATAAAAAATTGTAAATCTTTACCTCTCTTCCATGTGGTTCAGTTGGCCGAGAAGGGCGACCATGCCCTGCTGGAGAGCCTGGTGAGGAAAAACCCCGAGGTCCTAAGTGAGAAAGATGAATACGGAGCAGGCCCCGTTCATCACGCTGCCGCGGGCGGCCACATCGCCCTCATCAGATTCATCAGCGCAGTCCTGGGCCCGCAGGGTAACATTTCATCGAGTGGCTGAAATGTTAGATCCGATCGAGCTCATTTGTTTGCGTCGTCATCCTTTTTCCCCAAGCTTTAAACAGCTGCGACGAGCGCGGCGACGTGCCTCTCCACTGGGCCGTTGACAAGAACCAGGCGGAGAGTTGTAAGGTTCTTCTGGACCTGCTGGCCGACCCCAACGTCCTCAATGCGGCGCTGCTGTCACCTCTGCACCTGGCTATTAGTCAGGGACACAACAAGTTAGTGGAGGTGAGCATGGGCGTCACTAGACATATTTCACTGTGGCCCCAGTATTGATCTGCAGTGCCCCAGTATAAATTTCACCGGTTAAAAAAAATACTTTGGAGTTGAAGTCAAATAGGCATAATCAACAAAATGTGCCTATTTAATCAGGTCATATCACTTCTATTCACTCCATATTCACAATCTGCACATGGCTTCTTAATATGGTAACTTATGCACGTAACTTTGGCTGTGATAAGCAAATAAGTTGATACTTCCGCAAAGCATCTTCAGGAGACATGCTGCGTTCATGTGTGTCGGGAAATCCGAGTACAAAAGATGGAAAATCGCTCTGATGTGTTGTAAATGCTGTAATGTGGGATAAAAACATGGTTGCTACATTGAAGAGTAGCCTATTTTAATGCTCTAGCGATACATTAGAAGTTGAGTGACTGTTTGGCCCTTTTTATAGACACCATGTAATAGAGAATCATTTTTTCGAGTATTCCAACAACACCCAAATGCAGCATCAATATAACGGCTCGTGTGCCAATCATACAGTTGATGGTCCAAATTACATCTTGCCCTCTGCTTTACAGGGTTAGTGCCAGGTAAACTGTGTGTTGATGTTTGTTTGGTCGGCTATATCCATGAATTGGGAATTTAAATGGTTCAACTGTACTCTTTACGTATCACGCAGTTGACTGCGGTAAACTACTCTGGTCGCGAATTGAAGTAGCAGATTAGCTGCAGTCTTTTAGCTAACTGGCTATGAATACAATGACAATTAAATGTGATTTGAGTCAGAGGCTCTCACACCAGAACTTTGTCTAATAGTGTGTTGACATGTGGTATTTGAACTGTATCAGAACTGACATTATCTATTGCTGTTTGATTATATGACCAAAATGAATAGAATCAATCTTTGGGTTATACAGTATTATCTAACAATTTTGTATGTGTGCTCATCATAATTTCCAATTGTTTTACAAGCATTTTATCTGTTACTGCAGTCCCTGTAATTTGTATTAATTTTTATTTCTATTTGACTCAAACAGCATTACTTTTGCAAATGGAAATTAGAACGTTATGTGCTCGCAGCAAGGATAAATCAGCAAGTAGGAATGAGAGAGGTAAGCTAGGTAATCCACCTAAGCAACATAAACCACTTTTAGGTCACAACCTACCAGTTAGAGAAACACTGATTAATTGCATACAAGCTGAAGTGATATATCCCCATTCCTGTCCAGACAAAGTAGAGCAACAAGAGTGTAGGAAGAGGTAAAGGAGAGAATGAAGTTGATGAGCATGAGCAGAGGTGAACTGACCATCAACAAGGGGTTTCCTAATTTGGATTTTGAATACTGATGGCGGAAAAAGAAAAAAACTTTTTTTTTTGTTACAGGAACTTGTATTTTGGTTTGGTTATATTGAAGTGCTATTTCTGACATTTTTTTGATCGATAAGAGCTAAAAAAAAAAATTTGTGTGCCCTGCTGTGCCCCAGTATTGTAGTCTTGTGATCCCTCGTTTTTCACGGTTAATGGTGACCAGAACCCGTTGTGATAAGTGAAAAATTGTGAGGTAGCGGCCCCCCCACCCCCCAAAAAAAAAAAAAAAAAAAATATATATATATATATATATATATATATTTTTTTTTTTATAACATTTTTTTTATAATATATACCGGTATATATGTATATATATATTTTTTTAACTTTTTTTTCTATGTATTTATTCAAATTTAGCATTGGAAAGAGATACATATAAGACATGTTTAATTAAAAAATATATTTAAAATATATTTTTTTATAAACCTATGTCTATATATTTTAATAAATGGTTTTTATGCACTTCAAATGTAATAATTACGATATGCTCAGACATGTTACCGTCCCAATAAAGTAGAAAAATGCTTGTCTTTATTAAATGCTTCATTGAGTGAGTAAGCTGCTCACTTACGCACAATGAGTTGCCACAGCAACTGTTTAACAAGTTAAATGATGATTGACGCATGCAGCGCTTTGAAGTTTCGGCTTCCAAGCATTTCTGGCAAGTTCAAACCTTGACATTTGTCAATCATCGTTAACTTTAATAATCAACTCCAGTGCACTACCTGACAAGGAAAAGGAGCAGGAGGGAGAGTGAGACTACGTGATCGGCTCGGGACAGCTCATCTGTATTTATTTATCTATTTTTTAACTGAAAAAAGTCTAGGGATGCCCCTGAAGGTGAATCAATCTGTTGGCTTGCTTATATAAATTATTCATACAACTCACTTGGCTGCCACTGACGGCGTGACACTCATTTGCCAGTCTCCCAGTCAAAATGGAATGGACGTCTAGCGCCGTCAATGGCAGGTAAACTAGGGCTGCTACGACTGACTGACCAATCGATTAGCAAATGAATTGTCATGTATTTTGTATAGTCAATAAACTGTTTAGACACATTGTTGACCTCAAAATTGTCCCAAACTTTTTTTTTTTTTTAAAAGCTCTTTACAAATGTTTCATTTTTATTTCACAAAAAGAAAGCAAAAAACAGTACATATTCCCTTATAACATCAATCTTTTTATATTTATTTATTTTTCAATTTTGGACTAAATTAAAGACAAAGGAAAAATATCTCTATTTTTTTCAATTCATTTTATTTTTTGTAATCATTTTATGAAAAAAAAGGAAAAATTAGGTAATAATATGTAATATTATGTAGTTAAATAGTAATAATGTATTTAGTAATAATTAAATATAATACTTTTGCACAGTGGAAATGTTACATAAATGTTATTTTAGCAAAAAACGAAGTCAATAAGCATGATTTACTTTCGCTGGCCACACAAAATGATGCGGCGGGCTAGATCTAGTCCCCCGAGCCACGAGTTTGATACCTGTGCTACTCCGCTACAAATTAACACATTAGCTTCCATTGATGGCAATAGACGTCTAATTTAATTGACTGAAAGAGGCTGAAAAAAGACTGAAAAGTTCGGCCTCAGCCTTGGCGTTAACTAACATCAATCCCGGCTGACATTGGGATGGGTCGCCGGTCAATCACGCGTCTAATTGTGCTGTCGACCAGTGAAATGAAGTCAAGTGTTTGTCCTTGGCAGCTGCTGCTGTCGTACAATACGGTGGACTACAACTTGCCCGGAGACCTTGACAACACCCCTGTCATGATGGCCTGCTCGCTGAATAACTGCCAAGCACTTAGCTTGTTGGTAAGTTGGAAGTTTTTAAGCTGAAGAATAATTTCCTGTGTTCCATGTGGCAACGTGATGCTCCCATTGGTAGAATTCTCAGGCGCAAAGACTTGTGGGTTAACTGAAATGTCGCGCCAACACACCATTGCTGTGCCGGTAGTACTCCTAATGACGCTACAATATAATATTCATTCATACAAATGAATATTTTTATTAGGGAGCCGGGACAAACGTATGAAGTAAAATATTGAAGTAAAATATTACTTCATACGTATGTCACGAATAAAAATGTTCATTTATGGCAGCAGCCATGTTCGCATCTTAGTTTTTTTTTTTTTTTGCTATTTTTTTTTTTAAACCTGTCCTGTTCAGCTGTTTGACACGGGGAATGGAAGTGTAAGTGTCCGGCTGGTCTGAACAGTTTTGATGTTTCACATTGTTTCACATACGTATACTGTAAGATAAGTTATTGGGAGGGGTGGAGTGTACACAAATCAGCTCTGTGATCTCGAAACCAGTAATTGTGTCAATCCCTTGTCAGTGTAAGCCCATCGGCAACCGACCCTACGCTTCCCCATCGCCAGTGTTGTTAATCTTACTGAAAAAAAGTAATTAATTATAGTTACAAATTACTTCTCCCAAAAAGTAATTGCGTTAGTAACTCAATTACCTCAATGTAAGAGTAATTAGTTACTTGGGAAAGTAATTGGTGATAATTACTTTTTTTTTTTCCCTCAAAAAAAAAAAAAAAAAAAAAAAAAAAAAAAAAAACATTGGCCACACTATGTGAAGTTTTTTGTGAAGGTTTTTGGTACAATTGGCCCGAGCCCAATTCTTTACCCTAATTTACTCTTTACCCTGGATCAACTGTTAAAAGTTGTTAGAATTGCCCCCATTATTGCATTAGTTCCCTTCTCTCTACTTTCGACATATGAAAGTTTTAAAACTGTTTCATCATTTAAAGATAGATTCAAGTCAAGATTTTGCCGATTTAGAAGTATTTTATATAAAAAGTTACTGAGGTTCGCTAGGAAGGTTCTCTACAACAGAGCCGTCCTAAAAAGTCTACTGCTTCAAGATGGCGGCTGTCTACTAACGCATTTAGTGCCATGTCTGTCATTTTGCATCTAGGTATATCTATATACAGTACATGTGATATCTACCATGTCTACCATATCTACAATAACACGCGGGCGTAGTTTGTAGGCTATCGGCTACAACATGTATTATTGGAGCTACCTAGCATCGCGTCTGCTCGGCGTCACAACTTTCTTGCCTCTCCCCACTCCTGCTCTGCTCTGTCGTCTCGGTGAGTCCGTCTCCCTCAGACTTTTCGACCAGTATGCACGCATGCCTTTCCGTCCTCAGTAACGGTAACGGTGTTGCCAAGATGAGAAAAGTAATTAATTAGATTACCCACTACTGAAAAAAATAACGCCGTTATATTGTAACGCCGTTATATTGTAACGCCGTTATTAACAACACTGCCCATCGCCAATCCCAGCACTGGGGCCCCCCACCCGAGCGCACCCAATCACATCCAGCCGTGCGCAAGCCCCACCAAACATGCGACAGTCACGCAGACTTTCGGATCTTTGGTAATGCTCATTTTCAAATACCACGCCAGAAGCGGAATAACTTCGTAGTTCCGGTAGATCCGTCCAATCAGCGAAGAGTGTACATTTTGTACCTACCTTTTCCGGTTCCTTAATGTAATTTTATTTTTTGATATGCCGTTGTGTTATGTGATTTGTTGATGTGTTTTTAATTTTTCGTTACGTTTTTTGATTTGCCGTTGGCTGTTTTGCACTTCAAGGCCACCATACAAAATAGTTCACAATAACTACGAAATTTTGGGGTGCTCTGTTAGAATAAAAACTATCACGTGTGCATTTATTTTTGACAGCTAAACCATGGCGCGCGCCTGTGCCAGCAAAACAAACTGGGACACTTTGCCGTGCATGCAGCTGCCTTTGCGGGTGCAAAAAAGGCTTTGGAATTCATCATGAAGTCTGGTAAGACAACACCTAAAATACACTCGGACTAATTTTAATTTTTGTGTTTAGTCCCGATAAGCATTGCACAGTACATTATAAAAATAAACTTGCTAATGAAAAACAATCTACTGCGTAATCACGGCTGTGTAGGGATGTGTTTTTCTTGTCAGGGCGGCCTAATTGTGTTACGTGTGACTGAATTATCCGCCAACAGGAGAAGAGCTGGGCTACTTGAGTGAAAACCACATTAACTATTTGGACAAATCCAATAGCAGTCCTCTGCATCTGGCTGTGCGGGGCGGCAACATTGAGACCATTGGGTTCTGCATTGACAAGGGGGCTAGAATTGACCAGAAACAGGTATGAGTTTGAAAACTGAATTTAAAAATGAAAGTCGGTAGATGTGTCTATCGTAGGTAGAACCACACAAAAAAAATCTCAATAAGACATTTTTGTTTGAAGTGCCCATTTTAGGGTATGAATTTATAAGATACGATTTCAGATCCCATAGCCAGTTTCAATTATCAACATGTTGTTTGGTAGGCATGTCGATCATGGTTAGACCCACAAAAAAGTCTCAAGGAGCGATGTCCAGGAGGGCAAGTATTTTGGTTCGAATCACCCATTTTACGATTTGATTTTAAAAAGAATTTGTGCTTCTTTGACTTCTTTGAGATCAGCCCCAAAGGTCAGTTGTACTTGTAGGGTTGTAGAGTTGTTTGATCTGTAGGGGGCCTATTTTCAAAAACTTAAAATTCAAATATTTTCAAATTCAAAGCTGCTAGCAGCCTAGAACCAAAACAGGCACCTGCCTTAGGCATATACGAGTCTCCATGAGCAGCGACATAAAAAAATTCAAAGTCGTTCCCTCGTAAAAGCCCCATTAATTATACATGTATTTTAGTAAGTATGTTTATACAAGTATAAAAAAACTTAAAATTGCAATTCTCAAATTTTACGCTAGATGCACAAAAATCACCAAATGCAGAAATAATCACCTACAGTGGGGCAAATAAGTATTTAGTCAACCATTAATTGTGCAAGTTCTCCCACTTGAAAATATTAGAGAGGCCTGTAATTGTCAACATGGGTAAACCTCAACCATGAGAGACAGAATGTGGGGGGGGGGGGGGGGGGGGGGGGGGGGGGGAGACAGAAAATCACATTGTTTGATTTTTAAAGAATTTATTTGCAAATCATGGTGGAAAATAAGTATTTGGTCTATACCAAAAGTTCATCTCCATACTTTGTTATGTACCCTTTGTTGGCAATAACGGAGGCCAAAAGTTTTCTGTAACTCTTCACAAGCTTTTCACACACTGTTGCTGGTATTTTGGCCCATTCCTCCATGCAGATCTCCTCTAGAGCAGTGATGTTTTGGGGCTGTCGTTGGGCAACACGGACTTTCAACTCCTTCCTCACCCCATGGCGTCAAAATGATAACAAGAACCGGGAGCAAAAATCCCAGAACCACACGGGGGGACCTTGTGAATGACCTACAGAGAGCTGGGACCACAGTAACAAACGCTACTATCAGTAACACAATGCGCCGCCAGGAACTCAAATCCTGCACTGCCAGACGTGTTCCCCTGCGGAAGAAAGTACACGTCCAGGCCCGTCTGCGGTTCGCTAGAGAGCATTTGGATGATCCAGAAGAGGAATGGGGGAATGTGTTATGGTCAGATGAAACCAAAATACAACTTTTTGGTAGAAACACAGGTTCTCTTGTTTGGAGGAGAAAGAATACTGAATTGCACCATACCCACTGTGAAGCATGGGGGTGGAAACATCATGCTTTGGGGCTGTTTTTCTGCAAAGGGACCAGGACGACTGATCTGTGCAAAGGAAAGAATGAATGGGGCCATCTATCAAGAGATTTTGAGTGAAAATCTCCATCAGCAAGGGCATTGAAGATGAGATGTGACTGGGTCTTTCAGCATGACATTGATCCCAAACACACAGCCAGGGCAACAAAGGAGTGGCTTCGTAAGAAGCATTTTAATGTCCTGGAGTGGCCTAGCCAGTCTCCAGGTCTCAACCCCATAGAAAATCTGCGGAGGGAGTTGAAAGTCCGTGTTGCCTAACGACAGCCCCAAAACATCACTGCTCTAGAGGAGATCTGCATGGAGGAATGGGCCAAAATACCAGCAACAGTGTGTGAAAAGCTTGAGAAGAAAACAAGCTTCTTGAGAACAGAAAATGTTTGGCCTACGTTATTGCCAACAAAGGGTACATAACAAAGTATTGAGATGAACTTTTGGTATTGACCGAATACTTATTTTCCACCATGATTCGCAAATAAATTCTTTAAAAATCAAACAATGTGATTTTCTGTTTTTTTTTCCACATTGTCTCTCATGGTTGAGGTTTAACCATGTTGACAATTACAGGCCTCTCTAATATTTCAAGTGGGAGAACTTGCACAATTAGTGGTTGACTAAATACTAATTTGCCCCACTGTATATTTTCAGGATTAATAGCCATATTTAATATATACATTTTTACCCAAAAGGCGAATACATTTTTTTGTGTGCAACTTTTCAACAGCTAATAAATCACTCAATTTTCACATTAGAAACTTATACTTAAGTAAACAATTGTCTTAATTTTACTCAACAAAAGCAAAATTTGCATTTTTTTATTTACAATCACAACTTATGTCAGCTGAATTCCGCTACTCTGTAGAGATACAAAACCCAACATGGGGGCCGTCACAAAAAATGAGATTTTTAAGTTGAAAATTATTCTAAATAAATGCCTCAATTAGGGAATTTCTATAGATATGAATGTAAAATAGTCTCGATTCTTGGTTAAAGGTAAAAAACGGGCAGTCATCCGTCATTTTACTTAAATAATTCAAGCAAAATTTACAGTATTGTGTAATCCAACACGGCAGCTGTCACGAAAAAAAAAAAAAACTTTTAAAGTTGATAATTCTTGTAAATACATGCTTAAATCGCAGAATTTCTACAAATATGAACGTAACACAGTCTAGATTCTTGGTTAAAAGCAAAAAATGGGCAATTATCGTTAAGCTGAACAAATTTTATCCAGTGATTTTTTTCACAACATTTCAAAGTGATTTGGTGCTATTTAATATAAAAATTACCTTGACTCCTCAACCAAATCACTCTTGAGACACCCCTGCCTGCTTGTAACCTCTGTCCTATTTCCACCCAAATCCTGCGTTAGAACGAAGCATGTGTTTGAGTTTATCACAGTGAAAGCCAACTTAACGTTCTGCCTGGGTCGGCCCCCTACGGGAAGGCGTGGCGCAATGTCTGTGGGAGCTGCCTCGTCAACTGATGGTGGAATCCATGGGATGTCTATCATGGATAGACCCACAAAAAAGTCATAAGGAGTAATGTCCTAAAACAAACAGAAGGTCAAGTATTTTGTTCAAATTGCCCAATTTAAGGTCCGACTTTAAAACCAATTTGTGCTTCCTTCACTTCTTTAAGATTTAAGCCCCTGAGACCAGTTGTACTGATCAACACGACATTCGGTCGGTACCTCTATTTTGGGCAGCTCCAAAAAAAAAAAAAGTCTCAAAAAGTAATGCCATGAAAGATAAATTAAATCTTTCATCTTGCTTTGAAGCGACACTTTTAGAATCAATTATTTGTAGAAAAACTACACCAGCAGTTGTTTTTAAAATCACTCCCTATTCCAGTTTCACTAAGAAACATCAAACACGGGTCTAGCAAAAGTAGACCCACAAAAAAAGTGTCAAGAACCCACTCTTGAAATGACTCAAAAACGACTCGCTATGCAAACGAAACGCACAAGGTCATAATCGTACCGAACATCATTACAATTCCGTAATTATAATTAGCCCTAACATGATAATGACGCCCATCTGCCGGCGGTGTTCTCTGCAAGTGGGCTCACATCCAGCGAGCGCGGTGCTGTGCTCGATTGTTATAAATGCACCCCACTTACACTGTGGTGCCATCAGTAGCATCCTCCTGCCAGTCGTGGTTATCTCATTAAAGGCTTTGGTTACACATCTGAGTGTTCAGCAAGTCTACTCTGTCAAACTCAATAAAATACCATCTTCATTGCTTGTGTTAAACTCGCTGACTGCCATTGACAGCACTTGACGTCTAATCCATTTTGACTTGGAGAGGCTGGCAGCGAGAGACTTTTTTTAATTGCCACAAAATAGTCACTTAGCCTCTAAAGGGTTTAACTCACACTGCATAAAAAAAAAAAAAAAAAAAAAGAGGGCTGTCAAAATTATCGCGTTAACGGGCAGTGATTATTTTTTTTTAAATTAATCACATTAAAATATTTGACGCAATTAATGCACTTGTTACTTGTGTTTTTTGGTGTTTTGTCGCTCTTTGCTGGCGCTTGGGTGCGACTGATTTTAAGGGTTTCAGCAGCATGAGCATTGTGTAATTATTGACATCAACAATGGCAAGCTACTAGTTTATTTTTTGATTGAAAATTTTACAAACTTTATTAAAACGAAACATTAAGAGGGGTTTTAATATAAAATTTCTATAACTTGTACTCACATTTATCTTTTAAGAACTACAAGTCTTTCTATCCATGGATTGCTTTAACAGAATGTTAATGTTAATGCCATCTTGTTGATTTAATGTTATAATAAACAAATACAGTACTTATATACAGTATGTTGAATGTATATATCCGTCTTGTGTCTTATCTTTCCATTCGAACACTAATTTACAGAAAAATATGGCATAATTTAGAGATGGTTTGAATTGCGATTAATTAAGATTAATTAATTTTTAAGCTGTGATTAACTCGATTACAAATTTTAATCGTTTGACAGCCCTAAAATAAATTTTTAAAAAGTTACACTCAAAATAATATAATAGAGTTCAGGAGTTAACACGCTTGACTGCCACGAGGTATTAGTTTGAATCCTGATTAGATACTTAAAGACTAGTTACATATGGATCATAAGATTAAAATAATGACATAAAAATCTACTGTAAAATGTATAGGTTTTTAAGTGTACTCTTGAAATTTCTCATTTTCAACAATAAAATTCGAGCAACCGCCGGTATTTCACGAGTGCGACGGGTCCGAGAAATACGGTAATTGATTGATTGTTGTTTGTTCAGCATGACAGGTCGACGCCGTTGCACTTGGCTTGTACCCAAGGTGCCGTCGAGGTGGTCAAAATGATGCTGTGCTCTCACGGCCAAGTGGAGGACATCATTAACCTCAAGGACGGAGCTTGTCAGACGCCATTGCACAAGTGGGCTATCGTCACACCTTTACTCCACAGCACCTTAACTTACGAGTGACGCAACTTACAACTTTTAGATTGAGTTATGAGCTTTGATACAAAACAATAAAATACCGTATTGGCCCGAATATAAGACGGCACTGATTCTAAGAAGACCCCCTCTTTTTCAAGACAAGTTTGAAAAAAGACTTTTTGAACACCAAATTAATTTTTGTACAGAAAATAATTACAGTACATCCGAAACAAATGATTATAACAATATATTTGAGAGAAAAAGCATGTTATTTTGCCTCATTCAAATCTTAATATCTGAACATTTAAATATGTAAACTAAAGTGCAATCACATTCGTAAATGAATGGCTTCTGGTTTTTTAAATGTAAATAAACCAATCTATTGCTATAAAACAACACAATTGCAATAACTGCATTAACTATTGTAACTGTAGTCTTGAAACAAATCTGAATAAGGAAAAATATTGCAATAAAATAATGAAAACTGGTTAAACTAGTAGCTGAGATCTGTCAAGACAGAACATCGCTTCAATGATATCTGGCGCCATCTAGCGTCGTGAATGGGGAGAGTAGCTGAGATCTGTCGTGACAGAACATCCCTTCAATGGTATCTGGCGCCATCTAGCGTCGTGAATGGGTATAATGTCTAGACCGCGAATATAAGACGACCCCCTCTTTTTCAGTCTTATTTCAATGCAAAAAACACCATCTTCTATTGGGGCCAATACGGTAGTTGAGGAACTTCTTTCAATGGACATTTGTTGTAGAATCCTGATATGCTAATAATGCAAGCACCAACATAAAATAAATAAATAAATAAATTCACACTCCACCCGCTTGAAAAATGACCCTACATCAGTCATGTGAAAAAAATTAGGACACGCTATGGACGCCTGTGCGTTTTCTAACATATTTGATCATATGGATATTTAATATCAATTTTAACAATCTTGATTCAAGTAATAGAACTAAACAATTAAAAATGAAAAAAAAAAAATAATAATAATTTTAATAACTTTCTGTAACATGTCATTTAAATACATTCAATTTCTGTTGAGGAATAAATTAGGACACCCCCACATCCAATCCCACTTAAAATGGCTAAAATCACACACAGGTGTATCTTATCAGGTGCACATAATTAGAAAATCATTACCCAGTGTTTTGAAGGAGGCTTGCCTTATTTAAACATCACATTTAGTTTGGTGTGCCCCTGACTGTTGAAGTGAGAGAAAACACCATAGTGAGATAAAAGGAGCTTTCTGAGGACTGAAAGAAGATGGTAGACGCTTATGAGTCTGGTAAGGGATTTCAAAAGATCTCAAAAGAATATAAAATCAGCCATTCCACTGTCCGGAAAATAGTCTACAAATAGACAACATTCAAAAGTATCTGCCAACATGCCCAGGTCTCGCCCTCCAAGTAAGTTCACCCAGAGCAGACAGCAAGATGCTAATAGAAGTCTCTGAAAACCCTAAAATGTCATCACGGTACCTACAGCAGGCTCTCGCTACCGTTGATGTGAAAGTGCATGCCTCTACAATCAGAAAGAGACTTCACAAGTTTAACCTTCATGGGAGTTGTGCAAAAACAAAACTTTTTCTCTCCTAGAAGAACATGAAGGCCAGACTGAAATTTGCCAGAGTGAATGTAGACAAAGACCGGGACTTCTGGAATAATGTTCTCTGGACAGATGAATCTAAAATTGAATTATTTGGACATCAGAACAGAGGACATGTTTAGGTCAAACCCAATACAGCAGAAAAGAACCTCATCCCAACTGTGAAGCATGGAGGTAGAAGTGTCATGGTTTGGGATTGCTTTGCTACAGCTGGACCTGGCCAGCTCACCATCATAGTCCACCATGAATTTTATTGTGTATCACAGGGTGCTTGAGGAACATGTGAGATCATCTGCGAAAAAATTAAAAGCTGAAGCGAAACTGAACCCTGCAACATGACAACGACCCAAAACATACCAGTAAATCCACCAAAAACTGACTGACTAAATTCCATTGAAGTGCTGTTGGGTGACTTGAAACGGGCTGTACATGCAAGAAACCCCTCAAAAATCTCACAGCTGAAAGTATTCTGCATTGAGGAGTGGGGCAAACTTTCTTCACAACGATGTCAAAGACTGTTTGATAGCTACAAAAAGCGTCTCACTGGTTATTTCAGCCAAAGGGTTAACACTAGCTATTAGGTGGTAGGGTGTCCTAACTTTTTTCCTCAGTTTGAATGTGCATTTTTGTTGATATACTTGGTTTAACCTTAAAAAAAAAAAAAAAGATATTTTTTTACATTTTTTTTTGTTTACCTGCAATTAAATCACTTTCCGTTCCAGAGATAAAGAAAAATAAGATCAGATATGTGAACTTTTCTTAATAAAGAAGTGAATATTCAATGGAGTGTCCTAATTTTTCCACATGACTGTATATAACAATAGTATAACAAACAAATTCCTTTTCTTCTCAGGGCAACAATATTCGACCACGTGGACTTGGCCGAATACCTCATATCTTTGGTAAACATCTTTGAATCCCTAATAATATGAATTCTCCCATATATTGCAGTAATATTGACATAGATGCAGCGTGACCTTTGGGCAGATTTACAAGCTGACTTATTAGCTTGTAAAGGGGGTTTGCAATTACTTGCTGACCATCTGTCACCATCTGCTGTTGATAGAAAAACGGGTTCAAGTTGACCTCTCGTCCAGTGATTATTTAAGCAGACACACACAAACACAAAGTTTATCTTAATTAAAAACCATGCCAAAACACGGGGGAAGGTTTATGGCTATTTAGTTAATCAAGCAAAAATGATAGCATGTACTTGGTTCGTCCACAGGGTGCGGATGTCGACTCTGTGGACTGTAAGGGCAACCCGCCCTTGCTACTGGCTACCAGTTGCGGCGCGTGGAGAACTTTGGCGCTGCTACTGTCGAAAGGTTGAACCGCAGATGCATATGAAATGCGTGTAAATGGTGTTTCACACCTTATGTGTCCATTTTTTAGGTGCTGATGTCAGCCTAACGGACAGATTTGGCTGCAATTTTCTTCACTTGGCCATTTTGCAACCCAAGGGACTGAAGAATGTGCCGGAAGATGTTCTGCAGGTAAATGTTTAAAGGGAACCTCGGACTTAGAGAGTTATAGACTCTAATAAGCTACAATTGTTCTCTTTTACTAAAATATGTTATTAGAAACACATAAAATATTGCTATTGATTTAAAAACCTACAATATTTAGTACATGTTTTGACTTACGAAGGGCGCCATGGTTTATGCGCGCAATGGAGGCTTGAGGTGATGACGTAGATCAGGGTTCACTATATCCGGACCTCGGAGCCACTTTTCCTGTCGTGTTTTCCATGTCTCCCTCCTCCAACACACCTGAATCAAATAATCAGGATCATTATCAGGCTTCTGGAGAGGTTGCTGATAACATAATCATTTGATTCAGGTGTGTTAGGGGAGAGAGACGTGGATAACACGACAGGATAGATGGCATCGAGGTCCAGATTTGGTGAACCCTGACGTAGATTGTCACTGTACAAACACCACCAGGTAACTCCAATTTCCTCTATGCGGCGAGAAGTCCAACACATGCGCACATTGGTTAAAAGCAGCGAGTACTTATATTTGTGTTTTTATTGAGTCTTTTATTACCTTTCCATTGCCTCAAACAGGGCCGTTCCTGACCAGTTTGGTACCCTAGGCAACATATTTGTTGCCCCCCCCCCCCCCTCTATTTCCACCACATATATTTAAACACTCACTCTGAAAAAGCACATTATCTCTTGGTGAGTTATTACATAAAAAAAGACAACGAACAAGTGCAGCTCTAATAACTATTCAAAAGCACAAATAAAAAACACTTCAAAAACAAATGAATAAAATAAATTACAATTGTTATCACAATATGATTAATACCCACCCACACAAACCTACATAAAGACACACAGAACACTTTAAAATGCAACTTTCTTTTCACCTTGACCTATAACCTTACTCACCTTGTCTTCACTGATGCAAAAGCATCTATTGCACTTTCATATGACAGTTGTTTTGGAAGGTGCACTTCTTTCCTGGACTTGGTGGGCGTGGACTTGGTACTGATGTGGATAAGTTCACTGTAAAAGATGGCTCAGGATGCAGGGCCGGCCCAGGCCATTTGGGGGCCCTAAGCAAAATAATGCCAAGGGGCACATATTTTTGGCCCACCATTTCATCACAGTGTACTGTGAAAACCGTACATGCAATCCAACCCATACGTCCATATTTTGTATATTAATCAGATTTTGTTGCACTGCATACTTCCAACTTCTCACCCCAGATGATTGTCAGTACTTACAGTAGATAGCGCCAAACCTTTTTCTAAAAGAGGAAAAGAAAGTAGTTAAGGAAGAACTTTTATTTTTTAAGCTTGAAATTAAGTATCAAAACTCACAAAAGTGAAATAAAGGAAACTGTAGTAAACAAAATATAATATAAATTGCAATATAACAATTGCCAGATTGGGGGCCCCCTAGTGGTCAGGGGCCCTAAGCAGTTGCATAGTCTGCGTATAGGCTGGGCCGGCCCTGCCAGGATGTGCAGAGGTAGAAGGAAAATATTTCAGAAGAGCATCTACAAAGAGAAGAAAGTGGAATTCTTGAAGCACTGCAACTACACAGGACTATCCAATATTGATGAATTAAATAATATATGAAGGCAAAAAAAATCAAAAATTGAATATTTTTTTACACGAACGTGATCGCCATTTTAATTAATTAATGACACATTTAATAACAAATCTTTGCATTTAAATCCGTGGCACTTTTAGTCCCTCATACCACAGAACTTTGAAATTATTAATTGCATATTTAATGGTGTATTTATCTAATTAACCTTGGCACTTTTAGGCAAGGCAAATTTATTTGAAAAGCACAATTAACACAAGGTAAAAGTGGTTCACATCACATGAAAATAAGCAAGACAATTTTAGTCCCCATACACTTTATCCAAATTTCTCTAAAATGGTAAGGGGGAGTAAATTTAACTGAAACTAATCCACAGCTGGCTGAATACTGAAAATATTTCTAAAACAACAGCATGGCTAATGATACACAGTATAATTTTGCTTTAGCCGTAGGTCATATAAACTCTATAACCGCTAGCTTGCAGTTGTGCTAAGTATACGTGCTTATGCTGTGGAAAAATTCATCACAAACCTGTTTTTCTTCACGTTAATGCTCTCTTCTTTCTTTTTCTTCTGACCCGAAGGGCTTTTGTCTTTTCATGAAGTTGACTTGTCACTGTAACGTTGCTCAGTTGCGGAGGCTAAAAATAGCACCTTCAGGTAGTTCGCTGGTCTGCTGGGTGGTGAGACTAGGGTCTGTGGTGAAATTATCGCATCACAGGAAAAAGTGAAACTGGCAGAAGGCACACTAGAAAAATGATTTCATTATTATTTAAAGACTTACTACGAACGGTTTTGTTGTTCTTTCGTTTTATTGTTTTGTATAAAATTTTTGAATACTGCTATCATCAAATATTATTTGAATATTTTTCTTGGCACCCTTTAGGACGCTGCTGCGCCCTAAGGCATTTGCCTAGCTCGCCTTATGGGTGGTACAGGTCTGGCCTCAAAATACTTTTTGCATGTGTTTCCCTCTCATACTTTTAAGTGCTGTGTTTTCTTGTGGTAGCTTTAAAGCAGATTGTTTTCTGTTGACCACATTAGTCACGTAGCATATTTAAACCACCCTTATTTGATATTACTCTGTTAAGTATTTTCTTAAGGTATGTTCTGTCTGTATGCATCTAAACAAAACAAGCTGAAAGCACACGTTAATACCTTGGGTGTCAAATTCGCCTCTTGTAGCACGTTTCGCCGGTGTAGCACATTTTGTCAGAACAGTTTTTTCCCCCTACTCTCGTCTCGTCTAATCCCGGCTTTCATGTTCATTTTGCTTTTGCTGCTCGTTTTGTGAAATATCGACAGTGCTGTTATGCTCATTAATATAAGTGTGCGAAATTTCCGATTCTTAGATTATTCCTGATTTGGCCGTGGAAGATTCGAGAACGATTCACAATCATCCAAATTCCCATTATTGAAATATGCCAAGTAAAGCGGAACTATAGTCAGCGCAGTCTTCGGGTCGCAATGAGGAACGGACCGAGAGTAAACCACATGCTCAACTCATGCCGCTAGATAAAACAAACAAACAAAAAAACAATAATACCTGACTGCCGCCGACAGCCACTACAAACTACGTCCACATAATGCTACTGTAGATATGACATGTATATAGAACTAGATGCGAAATGACAGACTCAGCGGCGTGAGCACATGTATAGAAAACTAGATATGAAATGACAGACTCCAACAGACGCCATCTTAAAGCAGTAGACTTCTCTGGAAGGCTGTTTTAGCAAACCTTCCGAGCGAACCTAATGACCTTTTTTATCTAAAATACTCCTAAATTGGCAAAATCTTGACTTGAATCTATCTTCAAATCATGAAAGAGTTTTAAAACTGTTGATTCACAACATTCACAGCATAGAGCAGCTAGTACTTCTGCACATAACGAAGAGCGCATGTACACACGAAGAAGAGCGCGCACATATACGTGGAACAGCGCATTTGCTCCCACAGAGAAGACGCGTAGCCGAGTGAGAAAGAAAAGATTAAAGTTATAGGGAAAGATTACAGTTAAGTTTGCTGTCTAGCTTGACTTAGCTCCAACACATAGGCGGAGTTTGACTTTTGGAGCAGGGGGGCACAACATGTTGATGACCCTGAAACGCAGTCTCAGCAACAAAATTAACTTGCAACAATATTTATAATAATAAGTTGACAATGAGAGTTTTTTTGTTGCCCATTATTCTTGAGGGGAATTCTAAATCAGGCTGCTTAGGCAATACTTTTCACCAAGATCGTCATCCATTGAATATGGTACGCCCACCGGTGTCGTGCCAATGTAGTTACCCCAGTCAAAAATTGTATCGCCTGGGCGGAGCCGTATGGAGGTAGATTTGTGCCTTTATTGTTCCAATCAAAGAAAAAAAAAAAAAAAACGCCTCAATAAAAAAAAAAAAAAAAAAAGTTGCTTCATATAAAAATATATATTTCCATCAAAAAGTCTCTTTGATACAAAAAATGTGTTTGAATGCAAAAATAACTTTGAAACTCAAAAAATGCATGTGAAGCTTTTGTCCTTTGATTTTAAATTTTTTTTTTTTTTTTTATTGAAGTAATGTTGATTTGTGTTTGGGCCCCATTTTGGCTAGGACATTTTTGTCTTTATTATTCAATCAAAAAATAAGTTGCTTAAAAATAATATATATTTTCAAAAAGAAAAATCACTTCAATCCAAAAAAAGAAAAATTTCAATCATACAAAATGTTTTCGAATGCGAAAAAATATTTGAGTTTGAAAAATCTGCATTTTTACACTTAATTTTTCATTGAAAAAGTTTTCTTTGGTTGAAGCAATCCATTTTGTGTTTGGACCATATTATGGAAAGTTGCTTCAATCAAAAAAAAAAAAAAAAAAAGTTTTTAATCAAAGAAAAAAATCATTCGAAAAATAAAATTGCCCTCCCCTAATTTCTTGTTGTTGAAAAGTATATGCAAAGCAAATGACCGTCTAAAGTGCTAGTCACATGATCTGTTCGACCCATTATAAAAATATATTTTGTTGTTCATTTCATTCTTTCTGTTGCAGTTTTATTGCTTTAGAACTTTTATATATAGATAGGAAAGTCAATTTTATGCAATGACACTTTTCGGCCACCGGGGGGGCCTGGCTCCTCCTTAAAATCTGCTTATACTCAGTCTTTGCAATGACATGTATTACATGTTTTTGAATAGGTTTTCTGAGATTTCGGGGGTACTTAAAGGGTTGATTTCCACTTACACTGAAATTCGGGTTACGTCGCAAGTGTAGGAATGGAACTCTTCGTAACCAGGGACTACCTGTAACATGTTTTTTTTTCCTCTAAGAAAAAAGTGATGTAGACATCGCTTATCTCTCTAAAAGGGCAAACAGAAAATAATACATATACGTACCGTATATATATATATAAAACATACTCTGGTGTGTCTATTCTTTTTTAATGCTAAAATTTAAATGTTGAGTCCAAGTTGTGTGTGGTTTTCCTGTTTATTGTTGCACATTCCAGTTGTATAACCCACGTTTAACTTCAGAAAGGGTGCACATTATGTAAGCGCCGGCAATTAGCCACATGACCGCTGTAGCGCACGCAATGCTTCCGAGCCGACTGACCTATAGATCCATATTTTGACAATTTTTATATCTTTACCTTTCAGCGTAGCAGCGTTAAGGCCTTGCTGAGCTGCGAGGACAACGAAGGCTGCACACCTCTGCACTATGCGTGCCGGCTGGGCATCCACGACTCGGTGCGCAACATGCTGGGTCTCTCGGGCCAGCTGGGTCTAGCGTGCAAGTCCAAGGATAAGAAGTCTGCGCTGCATTTTGCTGCTCAGTGAGTTGTTTCGTACCCTTAAGGTTTAGGACAACAACTCCACAGTCTCTCCTTTGCTGCAGTACCCTGTTTTTATGCTGGCCTTAGCCAGAGCCAAAAAGACTGAGCCAACTGTTTCATCTTTCTAATTGAGCAACAGTAATATGAGGACAAAAGAACAATATAAGTTCGTTGAGGTGTTACATCAGTTGCCCATCGGCTTCGATCTACTTTTTTTTTTTTGTGCAAAAAGCTTTTTTGACGATTAATTGGCCGTGACATCTCCATTACGCGTTGACCCAAAGGCCAGGAATAGAATTCAATTAGTGAGGCATATGTGGAATGAGTGGACATGCACTCATTTCTGTAGCGCTAAGGGGCAAGTGAAGGGCTATGATGTCATGCATTAAGTCTAGATTTAAATTGGAATGTATTGCGGTCATTAAGGCAGAGTTCTCAGGTGATCCATAATCTGCATCAAAATAATTCACAAAAAATAAGCGTGTTGTATGTATTAACTTGTTAACTTATTTATGTTGCTTTACTGTTCATTTCAAGGAAATAATGGAAATAATTTTACTGACACACATCCATTAGTAGATGGCAGTGATTTATCACTTTCAATGAGAAAAACGATCAGATTTTGAGTATAAATAAAGTGTTCTGTGTTCAATCGTATTGCCAATTACTAAAAACACCGAAAGTGGAAGAATAAATATTTTTTCCTATTTAGTAAAAAGTGTATTTTTCTTGTATTTGGTAGCTTTTTTTTTGTCGATACTATAATCGGATATCACAATATTTTACAGGCCGTGAAGAATCAGTCAAAATAAAACCGCTTATATAACTTCCGCAACTATAGCACCTTTTATGTATTTTCCCCTTGTAGGTATGGTCGTATTAATACGTGTCATCGACTCCTGGAGACCATCACGGACTCCCGCTTGCTCAACGAAGGCGATGAGCGGGGCCTGACACCTCTTCACTTGGCATCCAGAGGGGGGCACACTCAGGTGGTGGGACTTCTGCTGCGGAAAGGCGCTCTTTTTCACAGGTAATTGTTAAAATCACTGATGTAGTATCTCACATAGCTGATTTCTGGTTAAATGTATTTTTAGTGATTACAAAGGTTGGACCTGTCTGCACCACGCGGCCTCTGAGGGATACACACAAACTATGGATATTATATTATCAGCCAATATGAAACTGCTGGATAAAACAGATGAAGATGGGGTATAGTAGAGCTTTCTTTTGTCTTATCACCTGAAAAATTAATCTCAAAAACACATGACTTGACAGAACACGGCCCTCCACATTGCGGCGAGGATGGGCCACGTGGCGGCTGCCATGCTTATGGTCAATCGGGGGGCAGAGTTTTTATTGAACAAGACCGACACGTCATTTCTTCATGAAGCCCTGCAGAATGGAAAGCAAGATGTCGTCAATGCCGTCATTGACAGTGAGCGGTACGTACACACTACATGCACATGTGCAGTATATATATCAGCATATACTGTAGATATTAGGAATGCAAAAGTGGATAGTAACGCGTTACATGGACTCCGTTACATTTACTTGAATAACTTTTTGAAAAAATTGTACTTCTAAGAGTAGTTTAACTTAGCCACTTTTTACTTTTGAGTAGGTTTGTGAAGAAAAAACGCTACTCTCACTCCACTACTTTGGGCTACACAAGACTTCCTTTTTATTCTACATATTAGATTTTTTTCCCCCTGCGATGCCAAGAGTGGCTCTACTTATTTCACCAATGAGACGTCGCAACTATGATCACATGACTCCATTAAACCAATCAGACGCAAACTTGCTGTTCTATGATCACGCCAGCCTGTTCAATAGCATGGCGTCTTCAAAAGATTTACTTCAAAAATTTACAGATTTAAACAACACTCCCAGTTTTTATTTGGCACCGAGTGACCACAGAAAACCGGAGATATGATTCTTTTAATTTCATAACTAACTAAGAAGGAACTATTCACTGCTGAAACTAGGAACTATTTTTTCCACTAGGAGGAACTCATGCCGTTTGGAAGAATAATGCTTCATTTCTGTCTTTTTTTCTCTCGGAATTCAATGATATGTATATATACATATACACATACATATATATTAGTGCTGTCAAATTTATCGTGTTAACGGGCGGTAATTAATCTGTTTTAAATTAATCACGTTAAAATATTTGACGCAATTAACTCATGCATGGAATGACCCGTTCATGCGTTTCCTCAAACAGTTAACAATGACGCCGTTTTAGCACATTGAGAGCGAAAAGGCAGAGAAATGCAAGTGGCCACACATACTTCATTGAACTCAACGCAGAACATACTGTATACCATTTGTGGCCACCACTGACAGTCATGGTTGCCTAACTTCCCATCATGCATTTGGGCGGAACAGTTAAGTCGCTACAGTATCATTTAGTGAAAGCACAACAAAAATAATATTCCTATCTCTCACAGGAGACGATCTTTTTCTTAACACACTTTATTGAACTCAACGCAGAACAAACTGTATACCATTTGCAGCCACCATTGACAGTTATGGTTGCCCAGCTTCCCATCATGCATTTAAGCGGAACAGTTAAGTCGCTACAGTATCATTTAGTGAAAGCACAACAAAAATAATATTCCTATCCCTCAAAAAAATTATGTTCACAAAAAGAAAAGCATTCAATGCAAAGAGAACTGGCATTCCCAATCAAAATAGCTATGCAAAATACACATAAACCTTACTCAGACTTTGCCTTGGCTAGATCTCTAATTTAAAACTCGCCATTGACACCTTGTGGTGTATTTCAATCATTACCTTACGTAGTTAAAGACACTGTGGAAGAATGGCAGGGAGCCCATGTGACGTCCCCCTCGGCGACGTCAACAATGGCGAGCTATTAGTTTATTTTTTGATTGAAAATTTTACAAATGTTATTAAAACGAAAACATTAAGCGGGGTTTTAATATAAAATTACTATAACTTGTACTCAAATTTATCTTTTAAGAATTACAAGTCTTTCTATCCGTGGATCCCTTTAACAGAAAGAATGTATGTTTGTTGAATGCTTATGTCCGTGTTGTGTCTTATCTTTCCAGTCCAACAATAATTTACAGAAAAATATGGCATATTTTAGAGATGGTTGGATTGCGATTAATTACAATTCATTCATTTTTAAGCACTGATTAACTCGATTAAAAATTTTAATCATTTGACAGTCGTAGTATATATATATTAGTGCTGCAACGATTAATCGATTAACTCGAGTATTCGATTAGAAAGAAAATATTCAAATTAAATTTTGTTGCTTCGAGAATTCGTTTAATGAAAATGGCGTTTTAATGGTTTATTTTGAAAGTGTTTGCATTTACTTTAATTGATTAGGGTGGATACACTGCCCTCTGGTCTGCCTCTTTTCACAAGGCTGAATCCAACTGCTCCCTGTTAAGACCAACGTAAGCTAAGTTTTTGTTTGAGCTAATGTTTTTAAATATATTCATAATTTAGTTTATTGGTATATTTAGCCGTTTTTTGTGGGATAATATGTCTGAACCATTTGTTAAGGGCATTGTAAAAAAAAACGTTCGTATTTTATAGCATTTAAGCTAGCGGACTTTTTCTATGCAAGTTAGCCAATTGTTCTTTTTTTATACATAGATCCTCATTTTTTAAAAACGTTTTTATACCGTTTGAGCCTCAGCTCAGGTATTTTAATTTTTATGTTCCTTATCCGATTACTCAATTATTCGAACTAACTAGTCCATCGATTAATCGACTACTAAAATTTTCGATAGCTGCAGCCCTAACATATATATATATATACATTTGTATTGCTTTGGCTTAGCGTGGTTATGTAGTGGGTTATTGTACCGTAACATGTTAACAACCATTCATATAGATAAGTTTGTGCTGAGAGCAAAAAAAAAATACCATTGTTTATTAAAAAATAAAAATTTAAACAAAAATAAGCAGTTACTCACAATTTTACTCATTACTTGAGTATTCTTTTCAGCGCTTACTTTTTTATTTGTACTTGAGTACATTGTTTCAGATGACTACTTTTACTGTTACTTGAGTAATACTATTTTGAAGTAACACTACTCTTACTTAAGTGCAATTTTTGGCTACTCTACTCACCTCTGCAGGTATGTAACAGTTCCATATTCTCAAGGAATCGACTCTTTCACCGAAATTGACACGTCTTTTGCAGTTACTTGCAGCAAATAAGTTACAACTCATGGTACAATAAGTACTGCAATATACTGTAGTTTTGAAAGCTCATTATCAATTAATGAGACTAGACCATCATAACATTAAAGCACTTAAAATATGCGCTAAGTGGGGAGACATTTTTTTGGAGCTCCCTTTGGTGTGACTGCATTATCTCATGGAGGCGAAACATGCACAGCAACAGAAGGGGAACCAAAAAGTTGTACGTTGTACTAGTTGTAAGTTAAGTCTTTTTTTTCTGGCAGGTGTGCAGAGGCATTGACTAGGTTTAAACCCGGAGGATCCCAACGATGCCCCATCATGGATATGATTGAATACGTTCCAGAGACCTACAAAGTTTGTTTCCTAATGATTACTAGATAAACACTACACATTTTAACATTCATTTCTACTGTGTAGCACCTGTTGGACTGCTGCGTGAAGGAGTCAGACGATGATCCCAATTGCCACAACTACCACGTAATTCAACCGCACTAATAATATTATCCTACCGTAGCTCCATACAGTATATGAGGAATTTTATGTTTTACAGATTGAGTATGACTTCAAGTGGCTGCAAGCTCCTTTAGAAATGCAAAAGAAAGGGGATAAGTTGCTCCGGGTTCAACCGCTAGCCGCTCTCAATGTTAGTACTAAAGATGGCTGCTTAAGCACCCAGGAGAAAAACTGAATAATCTCATTTCTCCCAGACGATGGTGAAGTACAACCGACTCGGGCTTCTAAACCACCCTGTGTGCAAAAAGTACCTTTCCATGAAGTGGTAAGTGTTTCGTAGTTAGTTACCGAGTCGAGCTAGCCACAAATATTTGTATCAATCCCGTAGGGTGGCGTACGGGAGCAAGGCGCATCTTCTCAACATGTTCATATACCTACTGGGTCTACTGCCGCTGACTCACCTCATTGTGACCATGAGGCCCACCATGAACATCACGGCAACAGGCATTCACAATATCACCATGGTGCCTGTGTCGTTTGCGGAGGTACATTTTGAATCAAGTGGCAGGCTGCTTTAAGGTGATCTCGTTTCCGGTATTTGACCTTATTCTTTGTGTTGAGCAGCAAAGTGTGTTCCTGTCCGTTTGTATGGTGATGGTCCTGGTCATGAACGTCTACGCCATAGTGAAGGAAGTGCTACAAATTATACAACAGGTAAAAATAAACTTGTGATTGTTTCACAGTAGGGACAGTTTACATTTCTACGACTAGAAACAATAGAGGGGTACACTTTTGAGCGCCTGCGTAATTGGTAAAAATACAAATTTTGTTTAAAATGTGCTGTTCAACATTCACCGCCAATCAAAGTGGCGCTTCTCCTTCCCTTTGAATGTGATATGTGCATAAGTGGAGTACTAAATACAGTGAAGAAAATAAGTATTTGAACACGCTGCTATTTTGCAATTTCTCCCATTTAGAAATTATGGAGGGGTCTGAAATTTTCATCGTAGGTGCATGTCCACTGTGAGAGAGATAATCTAAATAGAAAAATAAAGAAATTACTAGAGCTGGGAATCTTTGGGCACCTAACGATTCGATTACGATTACGATTCAGAGGCTCCGATTCGATTATAAAACGATTACTGATGCACACCCCTCCTTTTTATTTATTTTTTAAAAAATGTTTTGTAGATTAGTTCCAAAATTGTTCAAAAATCCTCTCAGGCTAAACCAAACTACTATTTTAGTATCAAGTTAACATATAACAGTAAACAAATATACAAAAATAACAGTAAATAAAAAACTCCAGTCCCCATTCTGTAACAGCAGCTTTAAACTACATTCAATTAATTCAATGTTGTGAATCAATGGTTACAGTTGTTAAAATTGCTCCCGTTATTCCATAATTTCCCTTCTGTTACTTTTGTCAAAGTTTTAAAACTATTTCATCATTTAAAGATAGATTCAAGACAAGATTCTGCCGATTTAGGAGTATTTTAGATAAAAAAGTTAATTAGGTTCGCTACAAGAGAGCCTTCTAGAGAGGTCTACTGCTTTAAGATGGCGGCTGTTTACTTACGCCGGAAAGTCTGTCATTTCGCATCTCTGTTCAATAATACAAGTTCTAACACCGACGTCGTCTGTCATTTTGCATCTAGTTCTACATATATATGATATCTACTGTAGCCGTAGGTTTGTAGCAACTAGCAACTGGGCGTTGTTTGTAGCGGCTGTCAGCCGCAGTCAGGTATGATTGTTTTTTTTTTTTTATCTAGCGGCATGAGTTGAAAACATGATATTTACTCTCGGTCCGTTCCTCATTGCGTCCCAAAGACCGCGCTGACTGTGTTTTACTTCTGCTTTACCGGGTATAATTCAATAATCGGAATTTGGATATTTGTGAATCGTTCTCGAATCTTCCATGGCCGAATCGCAAATAATCTAAGAATCGGAAATTTCGCACGCCTCTAGAAATTACAATGTATGATTTTTTTAACGATGTATTTGTGTGATTCAGCTACAAATAAGTATTTGAAAACCTGAAAAAAAAACCGAATGTTAAGATTTGGTATAGTAGCCTTTTTTTTTGCAATTACAGAAGTCAAACGTTTCCTGTAGATTTTCACTAGGTTTGCACACACTGCAGGAGGGGATCTTGGCCCACCCATCAGTCAGGTTTCTGGGCTGTCGCTGAGAAACACAGAGTTTGAGCTACCTCCAAAGGTTTTCTATTGGGCTTAGGTCTGGAGACCGGCTAAGCCATGCTAGAACCTTGTTATGCTTCTTACAGAGCCACTCCTTAGTTTTCCTGGCATGTGCTTCGGGTCATTGTCATTGCCTGGGCACGACTCATCTTCAATGCTCTGACTGAAGGAAGGAGGTTGTTCCCCAAAATCTCACAATACAGGGCCCCAGTCATCCTCTCTTTAACAAAGTGCACTCATCCTGTCCCATGCGCAGAAAAAGACCCCCGAAGCATGATGCTACCACTCCCATGCTTCACAGTAGGGATGGTGTTCTTGAGAGAGTACTCATCATTCTTCTTCCTCCAAAAAGTTAGTTGAATTATAACCAAAAAGTTGTATGTTACTCTCATCCGACTACAAAACTTGCTCCCATAACTCCTCTGCATCATCCAAATGGTCATAGCAAAACTTAAGACGGGCCTTGACATGTGCTGGTTTAAGAAGGGGAACCTTCCGTGCCATGCATGATTTCAAATCATGACGTCAGTTATTAATATTATCATGACGTTAGTGTATTACCAACAGTAACCTTGGAAACGGTGGTTCCACCTCTTTTCAGGTCATTGACCAACTCCTGTTGTGCAGTTCTGGGCTGATTCCTCACCTTTCTTAGAATCACTGAGACCCCACGAGGTGATATTTTAGATGGGGCTCCACTCTAATTAAGATTGACAGTCATGTTTAGCTTCTTCCATTTTCTAATGATTACTCCAACAGTGGACCTTTTTCACCCAGCTGCTTGGCAATTGCTCCGTAGCCCTCTCCAGCCTTCTGGAGGTGAACAATTTTGTCTCTGGTGTCTTTGGACAGCTCTTTGGTCTTGACAGTGTTACAAGTTTGGGTCTTACTGATTGTATGGGGTGGACAGGTGTCTTTATGCTGCTACTGACCACAAACAATTCCACAAACATCTGATTCAAGATAATACATGGAGTGGAGGTGGACTTTTAAATGGCAGACTAACAGGTCTTTCAGGATCAGAATTCTAGCAGATAGACAGGTGTTCAAATACTTATTTGCAGCTGTATCACAGAGATAAATTGTTAATAAATCATGAATCGTGATTGCTGTATTTTTCTTTAGATTGTCTCTCTCACAGTGGACATGCACCTACAATAAAAATTTCAGAGTCCTTCATGATTTCGAAGTGGGAGAACTTGCTAAATAGCAGGGAGTTCAAATACTTATTTTCTTCGCTGTATGTCTTTTGAGTTTTTCTTGACAAAAACTTTGGACATTGTAAAACAAAAATGGCTGCAAAAAATCAGGGGTTTAAACTATTATTTTCAGGGGGCACTGGACTTATAGACTGAGTGAGTGTGGGTCAGATCAAGTACTCCACAAAAAAGGTTTAAAAAGGCAGGGGCAATGACGTTTGTCAAGTAAGGGGCAGCAAAATACTGTCTCGTGTGCCGTAATTGGCATTTGGGCCTTAAGTTTGACACCACAACTATACAGTATGGTCACTTAATTGTTTTTCCTATTAGCGTTGGGACTACTTAAAGGACTACACAAATCAATCTGACTGGTCCACGGCTATAAGCTGTCTTCTCTTCGTCATCCCGCTCATGCTCAACGCGCCAGGCTCATGGTACTGGCAAGCAGGAGCCATAGCAATCTTTAACTCCTGGCTTGGATTCCTCCTGTACCTCCAGAGGTAAGTAGGTCGCTTCCTCTGAAGGTTTTGTCAAAATCGGATGAATTTGTTCATGTCATACTCCCGCAGGTTCGAGGGAATTGGCATCTACGTGGTGATGTTCGGCGAGATTTGCCGGACGCTCATTCGCATTGTGATGTTGTTTTTCTATCTCCTGCTGGCGTTCGCGTTAGCTTTCCACTCGCTACTTCTTGACCGGGTAAAACAAATTTGTGAAAACTCATCACACACATGGTTTTGATTTCCTCTTTCTATCTTTCAGAAAGAGTTTGAAAACGTGCCGCTGTCCATGATGCAAACGTTTGTCATGATGGTGGGCGAACTTAATTACCAGAACAACATCCTGGAACCATATCTAAACAGAGACCTTCCATTTAGCTGGTTGACGTACATGATTTTTTTCAGCTTCGTTCTCACCATGCCAATCGTGCTCATAAATCTGTTGGTAAGCATGTCCCCGGATGCTGTAATGCAATAAGGAAGCATGGGGATAATGTGTGGCTTTCCATCATTCCATTTTATGTAGATCGGTTTAGCGGTTGGAGACATCGCAGAAGTACAAAGAAATGCTGCCATGAAAAGAATAGCTATGCAGGTATGTTTTATGAGGAGGATTTTGCTTATTTTTCGGCCCGCGAAAGTCATGTGCATCGACTTCATGTTTTTCGCATTGAATTTAAATTTTAAATATAATTTATATATTCCTCAGTCAAGCTCGAAGACCTACATATTAATCGATTCTCATAAAAGTTGTCAATTCATTTGATTCAATTGATTAGCTGTCGATTTAATCATGGCAGCTCTTTTCCTTGCATTGTATGGTTGTAACTTGGACCTGGAGTCTGTTCATAAATCTATCTATAGTGCTGGACAAAAGTATTGGCACCCCTACAATTCTGTCAGATAATACTCAGTTTCTCTCAGGAAATGATTGCAATTACAAATGCTTTGGTAGTAATATCTTCATTTATATTGCTTGCAATAAAAAAACAAAAGAGAATGAAAAAAAATCATTATCATTTTACAAAAAACTCCATAAATAAGCCGGACAAAAGTATTGGCACCCTCAGCCCAATACTTGGTAGCACAACCTTTAGACAAAATAACTGCGAACAACCGCTTCCAGTATCCATCAATGAGATGCTTATAATGCTCTGCTGGAATTTTAGACTATTCTTCTTTCGCCAACTGCTCCAGGTCTCTGAGATTTGAAGGGTACCTTCTCCAAACTGCCATTTTCAGATTTCTCCACAGGTGTTCTATGGAATTCAGGTCTGGACTCATTGCTGGCCACTTTAGAAGTCTCCAGTATTTTCTCTCAAACCATTTTCTCGTGCTTTTTGAAATGTGTTTTGGGTCATTGTCCAGCTGGAAGACCCATGACCTCTGAGGGAGACCCAGCTTGCTCACACTGGACCCTACTTCATGCTGCAAAATTTGTTCAGAATTCATAATGCCATGCACGAGCAGTCCAGTGCCAGAGGCAGAAAAGCATCCCCAAAACACCAGGGAACCTCCGCCATGTTGGACTGTGGGGACCGTGTGCTTTTCTTTGAAGGCCTCATTTTTTCCCCTGTAAACTCTATTTTTATTCCTTTTCCCCAAAAGCTCTACTTTTGTCTCATCTGACCAGAGAACATTCTTCCAAAACGTTTTTGGCTTTCTAAAGTATGTTTTGGCAAACTCCAGCCTGGCTTTTTTATGTCTCTGGGTCAGAAGTGTGGTCTTCCTGGTCATCTTACCATAGAGTCCCTTTTCATTCAGATGCCAATGGATAGTACGGGTTGACACTGTTGTACCCTTGGACTGCAGGACAGCTTGAACCTGTTTGGATGTTAGTTGAGGTTCTTTATCCACCATCCACTCAATCTTTCATTGAAATCTCTCATCAATTTTTCTTTTCTGTCCACATCTAGGGAGGTTAGCCACAGTGCCGTGGGCTTTACACTTATTGATGACATTGCGCACGGTAGGCACAGAAACATTCAGGTCTTTGGAGATAGACTTTTAGCCTTGAGATTGCCCATGCTTTCTCACAATTTTGCTTCTCAAGTCCTCAGACAGCTCTTCAGTCTTCTTTTATCCATGCTCAATGTTGTACACACAAGGACACAGGACAACTTTAATCTATTTTAACTGGCTGCTAGTGTGATTTAGTTATTGCCACCACCTGTTGTGCCACAGGTAAGTAACAGGTGCTGTTAATTACACAAATTAGAGAAGCATCACATGATTTTTCAAAGGGTGCCAATACTTTTGTCCGGCCCATTTTTGGAGTTTTGTGTAAAATTATAATTATTTAATTTTGCGCCAATGAACAAGCTTTCCATCGGAATTTTTAAATTAATAACACATTGTTACCAAAGAACAAACACCTGTGAGCTACAACATAAGACTAAATAGAAGATTTGTCACATTTTCACCAACTCTAAAAATTACAATAAAGATGATCTTATTCTATACCAGATCGATCTCCACACCGCCCTGGAAGACAAGCTTCCCTACTGGTTCATCAAGCGAGCGGATAAATGCTCCGTCGTCATCTACCCAAACCGCAAGTGCTCCAAGGTAGACACACGTACCACGTACATCTGAATAGAATGCATTCAGTTGATTTATTACACTGATTTCCCTTTTTCTACCGCAGAAAGCTCTAATGTACCTCCTCGGAGGCAGCGGGCCGTCCAATGACGAGTGGAAGCGAACGAAAGTGGCGTCGCAAAGCTGCTCCTTGCTGGAGACTGAGCTCAAAAAGCAAAAGAGCAGGTCATAAAAAGATCAATTTCTTTACTACAATCACGTGAACATAATTCTACTGAATGCACGTAAAAGCCAAACTGCAGTTTTTGATGCATTAGTGGAAAGTGTGGTCATGACACCACTCCAGTCAGTCTCTATTACATTTTTCCTGACTGCATTACGAACAATCTAGTAGCATGATACCTGTATGAAATGGATTTTAAAATTTTGCTCTGCAGGCTGAAGGATATGTTCAGTATGATGGAGAAACAACACAACCTCCTCAAACTCATCATCCAGAAGATGGAAATCACCGCTGAAGCGGACGAGCACGATGGGCCAGTTACAGTTCAGGGTGCGAACTGGAAGCGGGCGACCAGGCGCACCACCAGCGTCGCTGGCGTGTCCCGCTGGGTGCCGCTCATGAAGGCAATCGAGTCCAAGCATAAATAAGACGTCCATATTTAGAGAGCTACACGTAGGAACCAAAAATCAATGTGCATTGCCTTTTAACGTTTAGCCAAAGTAGCTAACCAGGTTCACAATAGTATAAACTAATAGTAAGAACTTTAGCTACAGTTGGCAACCCCCGCACCCCCCGACCCACCCGCAACCTGAAATTTTACATCCAACAAATACACTGCTGGCCAAAAGTATTGTCACCCTTGCAATTCTGTCAGATAATGCTCACTTTCTCCCAGAAAATGATTGCAATTACAAATGCTTTGGTAGTAATATCTTCATTTATTTTGCTTGCAATGAAAAAAAACGCAAAAGAGAATGAAAAAAAAAAATTTAATCATTATAATTTTACACAGAACTCCAAAAAATGGGCCAGACAAAAGTATTGGCACCCTCAGCTTAATACTTGGTAGCACAACCTTCAGACAAAATAACTGCGAACAACCGCTTCCGGTATCAATCAATGAGTTCCTTACAATGCTCTGATGGAATTTTAGACCATTCTTGTTTGGCCAACTGCTCCAGGTCTCTGAGATTTGAAGGGTGCCTTCTCCAAACTACCATTTTCAGATCTCTCCTCAGGTGTTTTATGGGATTCAGGTCTGGACTCTTTGCTGGCCACTTTAGAAGTCTCCGGTGCTTTCTCTCAAACCTTTTTCTTGTGCTTTTTGAAGTGTGTTTTGGGTCATTGTCCTGCTGGAAGACCCGTGACCTCTGAGGGAGACCCAGCTTTCTCACACTGGGCCGTACATTATACTGCAAAATTTGTTGGTAGTCTTCAGACTTCATAATACCATGCACACGGTCAAGCAGTCCAGTGCCAGAGGTAGCAAAGCAACCCCAAAACATCAGGGAACCTCCGCCATGTGTGACTGTGGGGACCGTGTTCCTTTCTTTGAAGGCCTTGTTTTTTCCCCCCCAAAAACCTCTAACTTTTGTCTCATCTGACCAGAGAACATTGTTCCATAAAGTTTTTGGCTAAATTTTGGCAAACTCCAGCCTGGCTTTTTTATGTCTCAGGGTCAGAAGTGGGGTCTTCCTGGGTATCCTACCGTAGAGTCCCTTTTCATTAAGATGCCGACGGATAGTACGGGTTGACACTGTTGTAACCTCGGACTGCAGGACAGCTTGAACTTGTTTGGATGTTTGTCGAGGTTCTTTATCCACCATCCGCACAATATTTTGTTGAAATCTCTCGTCAATTTTTCTTTTTCGTCCACATCTAGGGAGGTTAACCTCAGTGCCATAGGCTTTACACTTATTGATGACACCGCGCAAGGTAGACACAGGAACATTCAGGTCTTAGCAGATGAACTAGCCTTGAGATTGCCCATGCTTCCTCACAATTTTGATTCTCAAGTCCTCAGACAGTTCTCTGGTCTTCTTTCTTTTCTCCATGCTCAATGTGATACACACAAGGACACGGGGCAGTGGTTGAGTCAACTTTAATCCGTTTTAACTGGCTGCAAGAGTGATTTAGTTATTGCCACAACCTGTTATGTACCACAGGTAAATAACAGGTGCTGTTAATTACACAAATTAGAGAAGCATCACACGATTTTTCAAAGAGTGCCAATACTTTTGTCAGGTCCATTTTTGGAGTTTGATGTAAAATGATAATGATTTAACATTTTTTTCCCATTCTCTTTGGTGTTTTTTCATTGCAAGCAAAATAAATGAAGATATTACTACCAAAGCATTTGTAATTGCAATCATTTTCTGGGAGAAATTAAGCATTATCTTTTGGCCAGCAGAGTAAATGTTTCATTAGTCATAGCCTGTAAACCTTTAAGTTTCAATGAATCATCCCAAAGAGTGGGTAAAATTGATACCTCTGCTGTTCTAACATACAGTGGTGCCTTGATATACAAGTTTAATCCATTCTCTGACCACACTCATACAGAAAATCTCGTCTCAGTGACATTAACGGAAATGCTCCCGTGCAATAAGTTTTCTTCATAAAGTAAAACAACACTCCCTATATTACACCTTATAAAGTATCATTACATAGAATGCAAACAATTAAAAAGTTTGTGCTTCTTCTGCTGTTCCAACCTTGGCCACCAGAAGGCAGTATAACGTCATGTTTTTAGAAATAAACAAAGAAGACCAGTACTTGTTTGACGCAGTTGCTCAGAAAGATTCCGTACTATTATATTCAATTTTGTAAGTAGATAGCTGTGAGTACTGTTTGCTTACTTGTGTTTATGTGTTGTTCAACTGTTTGTATTTAAATATCCATTTCTTCTAAATCCATGACTAACAGTAGCATTAGCGTTAGCATTTCAACGGCGCTTTGCAGTTTGCGATGGCATTAAAGCGGAAATGTGAACTAAGGTTGGCCAACCATGTTTTTGAATAATATCAATGGCTAAACAATTATAAGCATATTTTCTTTTTTTTTTTAACGCAACCCTTCCAGATTCTTTGTTTAACCCATAGCAACGCCCTTGACAATGAAAATGCTTTTCTTCGGCAATCTTCGGAAATCTTCAGAAATTACGTCACACCGGGAAGTGCGAGGGAAGTCCGCCATAGAACAGTATTGTTTGTTGCATTGCTTCTCGGTAAAATGCCACGGCGGTGTGTGGCGATGTTTTGTTCTCACTCAAACGAAAAGTTGTATGAGTGGTCAAAGGATAGCAGGGCATATAAATGGACATCTTTCGTTCGCACGAAGTGAATGAATTTCACGCCATCATCGAGTAGTGTTCTCTGCTGCAAACACTTCGAAGATGCCTGTTTCATTAACCGGTCTGCTTATGATCAAGGATTTGCCAAAAAGTAAGAGTGATTTTTGGATAGATGACTGATGATTTTGTCAAAGCAGAGCTGCCTACTGTTGTGGAATGAACAGTATAAGCTAGCGACGTTAGCCGAGGCGATCCCCGATCATAGTTGTTGTTGCGTTTGCTAGGTTAAGCGTGTTTAAATTGTGCGTCATCTACGATCTTGTCCGAAAGGGTTAATCCACTGTCAATCGGGAAAGGGTTATGTGTGTGGATGTGCATTAGGAGTGGGAACCTCAGGGGACCTCACGATACGATACGATTCGCGATACAAGGTCACGATAACGATTATATCACGATACAGCGATTATCGATATATTGGTCAGAAATTGGATACATGACATTCTACGATACAACTGTTGAAACGATTAAAAAAAAAATTTTTTTGAAAAAATACTGTTTAAGTCATTTATTAAACAGTGACACCTTTTCTGTGCAACATTGCTGTAAAATATAAATCTACTGCAAATTGTGCCCCTGCTTATATAGAGGAAACAAACCACGACCACTGATATCACTTTGAGAGATCATGATGACGGGCACCCTTAATTTCTTGAAAGTTTTAAATCTTTAAAAAAAATAAAATAAAATAAAAAGTGCCGTAGGTGTCAGCAGTTGAGCTTGGAGTGGGGCAATGATAAAACTGGTGGGTCTTTTCTTTGTATATGACCTTTGTTGCTTGGTTTGAGCACTTCCGCCATCTGCTTCAGCATTTAAGATGTCAGACTTGCTCAGTCACAGTCTTCCTCACCTTAAAAACAACAAAATAAAACAAAAAATATTAGCTACTTCATAGTGCTTGAGTTGAAATCCAGATTTTTTTTGTGTTGGAAGTATTGAATTAAAAAAATATATGAATTGAATGTATAGAAATTAAAAATTCAATAAATACCTATTTTTAATATGTAGGCTACATTAATTATCATGCACATCACTTTATATATCTTGGAACCTATTCAAACCATTTTTATAGCTTATTGTATCAAAATGACAGTAATAACAGTTTGTGTAGTAAACTAGATGGAAAGTGGTTCTGAAATAATATCAAATAAATCGGTAAATTCATGTGGGCTTGTTCGATATTCATTTTCATCCAGTTTAGGGTCCTGGTTTATTTTATATCATTCAACATCAAATGTCATCAAAATAATACATGTAAATTAAAAAGTCAATTACATTGCAAAACTTTCTTACCTCAAGTGATGAAAGCGAAGCTCACAAACTCCGGTGTCCACTACGTCACCAGCTCCCAGTGAAACTTATTTTTCTTAGACAATTCTTGCATACAGCAAAGTCCTTGTTCACCTTACTTCCTTTCTTGTTGGTGTAAAATCTAAAATGTGTCCCCATGTGTGATTTGTAGCAATATTTTTCTCATTTTTTCCTCCACCGTTCTCACGGAGCTTTTTTATTTTTTCAACCCACTTGGAGCTACCTCTCCTTCTCTAGACAACTTGTGCGCACTTTACCCTCACCGCCACTTCTGAGCGCCCCTAGTGGACCGCCAAGGAATTGCTCAGCAAACATTGAGCAGTTTACAGCATCCATACTCCATTGTATGGCCAATATGTTAAATAAAAGTATCGATACTTGGCGGGAGCATATCGATAACCCATCGGGTTGCAAAATATCGCGATATATCGCTGTATCGAGATATTGTCACACTCTTAATGTGCATATAAGCGGGTCAGCGTCGCGGTAATTCACGGTCACGTTGCCGTAAGAGACACACACCGCCGGTGGGTTTGTGCACATTTATTTGTATTTGTATTATGTATTTCCACCTTCATGCTTCAAGCATTGCATTGCATTTGTACGGTTTGGCGTTTCTTTCACGGTGATCGCTTGATAGCCTTCTAGTTTGTGTTTTACGTACAAGAGCCGCTGACAGGTGACAACAACAAGCGTGTTGGTTTTAATGTCTGGCAGCGAATCAGCAACCACGCAAGTGGCTCATGGGAAATGTAGTCTCGGGACAACACTCAAGTGGTGCTTTGTAATCTATTCGCTTGTGTGAAAAAACTACATTTCCTCACGCCATTAGACGCCACTTCCTGCCGAGAGCCCCAAGCTGTGTTCGTACTGTTAGCTCCTTGTTTTAATAAAGAAACAAAGTTGTCAGCACGTCGTGTGTTCGATACATTTGTAAACAAAAAGCTCATAACAAGACACTATGCACGATCCGTTTAAGAGACGCTGGAGTAGTAGGAAGCGAGGAGGAGATCAGCGAGAAGCAAAACTTCGCGGTCGAATGTGGCGGCAGTCCGCTATTATTTTTTCTTCTTGTTGCCACAATAAAGTGGAGAAAGCCATCAACAACTCATCTCCTTCTATCCCCCCAACGTTTTTATATTATTATTTTATATGCATGAGAGCTGCCGGATCTGCCAAAATGAACATGAAGTCTGATTAATATTTTTTTTAACAATGTCATCAGATAGACAAAACCATAAAATTATGTGCAAATGCCTGCATCTTCAAATCATAAAAATAATAACAGCCTATATCTTACCAATCTTGTAATCTTGATGGGTCTTGTCTCCATTCCATGTCAGGTAGTCTAGGCACATTGTTTGCATCCTGATTAGCGTCTGGCTAATACATGTTAGGTCCAACATAAAATTCCAACCTCCTCTTCTTCCTCCAACTCTTCAAAAACTTGGATCTCCTCCCTTGCGCTCGATCTATCGCTTATATCGTTGTTTGAATCATTGTTTGAAGGGCTTTGTATGGCGGCCGTATGTATGGAGCTGCCATCGCTGTTCCCAGTGTGACGTATCACTTCCGGGTTCATCCCCTTTCAGGCTCCAACTTTGGAAACGCGATTATTTTGTTAAATATACAACATATAAATTATTTTTTAATGCTTTATTTGTTGGACAATGTTTAATTACTTTAATTGTGACCCTATTTGGCATGTTATGAAATTACTTCACATTTCTGCTTTAAGTTAAGCAGACATCACAAACATATAATTCTGTTTCATTTGACATTAAACTTCAACTTGGAGTGACATTAAACACCTACAAGCCTCTGTTTTGATGATCGTTCATTATTAGTTCACTGTCAACAATGTGAGCTACAGCTTGTAGTGATGAGAACTGGATGAAAATAGCATTACATCATAAGCTTAATTGCACTTGTGTCCCTCCTGAAAGTCTTTGCTGATGGACAAATGGTCATGCAGCCTTTGAGTCAGGGTGTCAAGTGTTATTAAACGTTAAATCGCCGCTTTATTTCATCAATCTTGCCAAAAACATTTCTTTATCTCATACTCCAGTTGCAAGTCGTGTGCCACTACAAATATGACTATGTCCACTCTTCCACAATAATTCTTGTTGTGCTTTATGGGGCGTTAAAAAGAATCCAGAAGTACAGTAAAGAAGGCAACAACACACAAAAAAAAGATGTTATGCCGGTCATGCCAATGCGCCAGATGTCATGGGAACAGCAAACAGCTGCTCTGGTGTGTGGAAACACGATCCCTCTGTGAAAGCTCCCTCAGGATTAGACGCTTTTGATAAGCTTTTCAATACATTTCTATCACCGACTCAAAAACATAATAATAAAAAAAAAAACATTACATCAAATTTAAGGTATTGAAACTTTAGTATATCACGGTCTACTGCTACAATTCATTGCGTTGATTCTTCTGGTGAATGTGCCTTATCCACAAGGGGGCGGTGTAAAACGGTAACAGTGATGAAGCTGAGATTTCAAAACTTTTACCGACTTAAGACAATATATAATTTAAAAGTCTTACATTTAAAGTGGATGAGAGGAGCCAGTTTGGTTGGCTGTGAATGGCTATATCGGTTTAGCTTCACATGAAAAGTTTGCCTTTGACTTTCTTGGTCAGGAAAATGAACCCGCAATGTAACCCTTGCACCCCATCTAGTTGTTTAACTTTGGAGAAAGTGGCCAAGTCTCCTCAAGAAGTGGGAGGGGAAAGTGTTGCACAGATGTCAGCTTTCTTAAATGACAGCCGTAGCCTGGTCGGAGGATTGTTTTAGCGTTGCGGGTTCGCCCTGTTAACGTCTAATCGTTGTGAGCATGGAACCTGACGAGCAGGTGGCCATGTCCACCGGCTGGGACGAGGAGGAAGGAGAACGCGGATTAAAAGAGACGCAGAGGGACGCAGCCAATGCTCGTGAGAGGGCCAGGATGAGAGTCTTGAGCAAAGCCTTCTCTAGGCTGAAGACCACCCTGCCTTGGGTGCCTCCAGATACAAAGCTGTCCAAGCTGGACACACTACGGCTGGCTTCAAGCTACATCTCGCACCTTAGGCGACTGCTACAGGACCAACCGCTGGATGACACCTTTGTGACGAGCACAAGTCTGGTACGCCGCCAAACTTCAAAATCAATTTCATTTGCTCAAATCTTAGTGCCTTCATGCATTTGTGCTTGGCAAACCTTTAACACCAAAGACCACCTACCTTAAATATACACTTTAACACTCTATTTTTTTTTAATAAGAAAGAAGGTTGTATTACCCTCCCCAAAAAATAATTTTCCAAAAATTAAATTCTAAATTTAGTCCTAATATTACCAGATAATGTTCAAATTTCATATAAAGCTCTTATTCTACAAGGAGGAAAATAAATACATTTTAAATAATAATGGTATGACTGGTAGAACAGTATCCCAAGGTAAACTCAAAATGTCTCAAGATAAAAATGAGAAACTTGAAAAATACTCCCAAATTTGGATAACAAAAAACATCAGAGTTCACAAAAATGTGCCAATTTGACAAATTCAAATAGTTTGCACAGAAAAGAAAGAATACCACATTTTGAGTATCACTCTTTCACCTCAGATCTTACCTTCATTCAATGCCAATCCTAGTACATGTACTGTATATTAGAGCTGAAACGAATACTCGAGCAACTCGAGTTTAAAAACTGATCAGAGTAATTTTATTCACCTCGAGGAATCGTTTAATTTTGCCAGCTCTAAGCATCATGTTTTGCCCGGACTACTTTTAATGCGGGACAACGCGCGGACATCACGTGCATAGAGGAAGAAGCAATTAAAAAAAAAAAAAAAAACTTACTGCGCCGACGTTGCTAAAAACTACGCCCGCATGTTGCTACGGTGGTAGCAAGTAGCGTCTGATGCGTATCATAGATATCACATGTACGTAGAACTAGATGTGAAATGACCGACTTGGCAGCATTAATAAAACATCTTAAAGCAGTACACTTCACAGCGCTCATAAATAAGATTAACGTTACTGTGACTCGCTCAAGTAACGTTATCCCTGCGGAGGGCTAGGTTTCTATTCATTATGACCACTGTCGATACGTGGCTAACTCTTACATACAGGCTTTATTTAATCTGTGAAAACAGCGCTGTAGAGTGATTGAAATAAAAACGATGTAAAATAAAACTTAATAATGCTAACTGTCAATTTTAGCTCAGTAGTCATTGCTGGATAAAACACCAAGTAGCACTGGTACCTAATGTACTCCAATACAGCACAGCATTTATTTTGAACACTGCAAAAACTCAAAATCCTATCAGGACTTAAAGTTCAGACAAACTTAAAACTTAACTAGAACTTATAGCTTGACACAAGTGGAAATTCAATTGAAACATGTGGGAAAAACACCTAACTTTTAAGTGATGTGTGTTATCAAGCGTAATGACATTTTTAGGTAAGAAATATATATATTTTTTATAAGATCTAAAAAGTTTTTTTTAAGTGAATTAGTCCTTTTTTTTAGTCACATTCGAGATGCAATTAGGCTGTTGGCTGTTTTCAACAATGTACATCGAAAATAAAGACATTGATTGACTGAAAATGGTTCAATATTAGATGAAATGTCTTGTTTTCTCATCTGTATTTATAATTGCTCTTTACCTAAAAAAAAAATTTGTTTTATCCGATTACTTGATTAATCGGATTACTAAAATATTCGATAGCTGCAGCCCTACTGTATATTATTTGAAGTATTGTGGTAGATAGTAAAAGAATAAATGTTAAAAACACTCGCTGCCATGCCATGTCAAAATGGATTGGATCTCTATTGCCGTCAATGGTAGCTAAAGAGTTACCGACACCCACTTGTAACATTTTCCCCTGCAGACGTGGCCATTTGAGACATCAGGACACTCGGAAGACAGAGGAGACTCTTGTTCCAAGACCAGGACGAGACTTTGTGGCGCAACGGCCTGAAATTGGAAGTAGACCTGCTCACAGTTGATATTCGTCACAGACAATTGCCATCGAATGACCTATTGCTGGACTTGTTGAGATTTCACGTGCATTTTTACCAAAAATAAAACAAAATTTGCTCCTTTAGGTTGGCTCTGGTTCTACGGTTATCAAAGGTTTTTCATCGAGCGGGTGTTCAACTCGCAGCTGTTGGTGAGATTCCCACAATTGGGAGCAAGGCGAGGTGACCCTCGAGAGACTTTTAATGAGCTTCCTTCTCACACTGGCACAAACAGAAAAAGGCTCCAATGTACTTTTAAGTGGTGCCATCCATCAGCTTAACAAGGTGACGATAGGGATGGATAGAGTGCACTCATTCTCATGCTTTTCTATGCAACGAGGACTTTGAAATATGGTGTTACGTCACTGACACCTTGTGGGGAAATAAGTAAGTGCAAGATCGGAAAACCATAATTGAAGCATGGACTAATTGCAGTCGTGCAATACTAGAGGCTGTATTTTAAACTACTCGATGAAAATATATATTTTTTTAAAAATCGAATGCCAAAGAAAATACAAAAAATAAAAATGCAAATGTAAACAAATTTACATTAAATTTTGAGGCAAGTGACTATTTTAGTCATTTAAAAAGTAAATGTAATGGCAATTTTGCTATTTTATAATTTATAATAAAAATTAGAAAATGTATTTTTATTGTAATATATATATGTATTATATATATTAGATATTTTCTACTTTCAATAATTCTTCTCTAAAAACTTAGGGGGGAAAAAAATCTTAGAGGTTTAATTTTTAAACAAAAAAATAATTTAAACAACACCAATTATAAATATTATATCCAGAAAAAAATACAAATAGAAATATGAATAAACCGACTATTGGTAATCCATGCATTCTAATAGATGATAAGAATAAATACATTATAATGTTGAGTAAATATAAAATGCCGACTATACTTACCGTTGTGCAGCAACTCCAATTGTCCAGCAGAGGGGATTATTTCTCCATTGCAGAACATCAGTGAACCTGTTGACATTTTTGGTAACTATCAACAGAGCTCTCCAAAGTCACTTTTGGGAATATTTGTTATCCAATACGCACTCCCTCAACAGCGCTAATGAGAAAATCCCAAAGTATTTCAATCAGGTTGGAGTAAGGCGGGAACGGATTACTTGCCCCCACCAAGATAATCCTTTTTCCTTTTGGGCGCTATCTGACAGAAATGACGGTTGCTACGAGCAGCGCGCCATGCTCCATCCTCATTCGGCGACAAAGACCTCCTGACAAAAGACAGGGGTCTTCGCTCAGGGGCGAATAGTGCGGGTTTCCCCGTCCCTGTCATCCGCCCACCAATGAGGTTTGCCGGAAGGGCCGAGCTGTCAACGCGGCAGAGGGATTAGCCGCCGCCATTGTTCTCTGGGCTACAATGGCCTTTGTCAGAGGGCCTGTTGGGAACTTGGATCAGAGAGGAACACACACCTGTGAATTAGACCTGTTGCCTGTGGCATTGCGGGTCTAAAAACATCAAAAGTTTTGGGTCAAGAGCTCAACGCAAAGATGTGGTGTGCAAATCGTACCCTTGAAGTTTGGCTCCAAAGCATTGGTGTTTAACCACTATTTTATGTTAAAAAGAAACTTAAAATAAAAAAATATTTTTTAACATATTTACAACAATAAACCAAAATCAGCATCTACTAACATGACTAAAATTTAAAACAAAATACATGGTACTCAGTCATAAGCGGAGTTTAAGGGGGGACCAAGGGGGCCAGGACCCCCTGGTGGCCAAAAAGTATCATTGCATGTAATTGACTTTCCTATATTTATATACAAGTTGTAAAGCAATAAAACTGCAAGAAATGAATGAAATGAACAAAAAAACATTTTTATAATGGGTCGAAATCATTTTTCGAGCACCTTAGACAGTCATTTGCTTTGCATATAATAATAAAAGAAAATTTTATATATATGTATGCTGTCAAAATTATCGCGTTAAATGGCGGTAATTAATTTTTTAAATTAATCACGTTAAAATATTTGATGCAATTAACGCACATGCCCCACTCAGACAGATTTAAATGACAGTACAGTGAAACGCCCACTTCTTAATTGTGTTTTATGGAGTTTTGCCGCCCTCTGCTGGCACTTGGATGCGACTGATTTCATAGGCTTCAGCACCCATGAGCATTGTGTAAGTAATTATTGACATCAACAATGACGGGCTACTAGTTTATTTTTTGATTGAAAATTTTACAAATTTTATTAAAATGAAAACATTAAGAGGGGTTTTAATACAAAATTTCTATAACTTGTACTAACATTTATCTTTTAAGAACTACAAGTCTCCCTATCCATGGATCACTTTAACAGAATGTTAATAATGTTAATGCCATTTTGTTGATTTATTGTTATAATAAACAAATACAGTCCTTATGTACCGTATGTTGAATGTATATATCCATCTTGTGTCTTATCTTTCCATTCCAACAATTTATTTTACAGAATATATATATAATTTACAGAAAAATATGGCATATTTTATGGATGGTTTGAATTGCGATTAATTGCAATTAATTACGATTAATTAATTTTTAAGCTGTAATTAACTCGATTAAAAAATTTAATCGTTTGACAGCCCTAATATATGTATATATACATATATATATATATATATATATATATATATATATATATATATATATATATATATATACATATATGTATGTATGTATTTGGAAAAAAAAAACTTTTTGGGGGATTGAATGATTTAGACACAAATGTCCTAATCATAATATGGCCTAAACACAAAAAAGATTGGTTCAACCAAAGAGAACTTTTTCAATGAAAAATTGTGTTCAAATGCAAATTTTTCAATCTTGAAAATGAATGAATGAATGAAATATTTTTTCGAATTCAAAAACTTTTTTTCTTTGATTAAAAATGTTCTCTTTTTTTTTTTGGTTGAAGTGATTTTTCTTTTTGAAAATCTATATATTTTTTGAAGCAACTTATTTTTTGATTGAATAATAAAGAGAAAAATATCCTCGCCAAAATGTGGCCCAAACACAAATCAACATTACTTAAATCAAAAAGTTGCTTCAATCAAAAATAAATAAAATAAAAATGAATCAAAGAAAAATAGCTTTCACATGCATTTTTTTTTAGTTTATTATTAGTTTCAAATTTATTTTTGCATTCAAACAAATTTTTTTTGATTGATTTTTTTTTTTTTTTTGGGTTGAAAATAAATATTTTGATTGAAGCAACTTTTTTTGATTGAATAATAAAGACCAAAATCTACCTCCATATGGCCTCACCCAGGGGATAAAATTTTTGACTGGGGTAACTACATTGGCACGACACCGGCGGGCGTACCAAATTCTATAGATGACGATCTTGGCGAAAAGTATTGCCTAAGCAGCCTGATTTAGAATTCCCCTCAAGAATGATGGGAAACAAAAAACGCTCATTGTCAACTTATCATTTTAAATATTCTTGTAAGTTAATTTTATTGCTGACACTGCGTTTTGGGGTATCAACATATTGTGCCCCACCTGCCCCAAAAGTCAAACTCCGCCTATGTACTCAGTGCTTACCAGTATATCCAAAAAGCACTGAGTCACAGCTAGGGATGTGCTGGTATGAGATTTTAACAGTATGGTACCTTAAGAAAAAATACTGCCATTTTGGAGGGGTATGCAATGCATGTACATGGAAAATAAGCCAATATTTCATTTTGCAACGGTGGTGACTTGAGGTTTACTTTTTCATTTTTCAAAGCATGTGCTCTGAATACGTAATACTTGACAGAGACAAAAACACATTTTCTTATATAAATGCTTAAACAATGTTGTCTTGCTACATTCACTTTTATGCTATCAAGCTAGATAGAACTCTCAGCCTGAGTGTGTTTTGTGTGTTCTGCATCAAGTACATTTATAAGAATGGTCAACAACTCACAAAAGTCAAAGCCCCGAATTCAAAATCTTGCTTAGTCGCACCTGTGTCCACTTCTCCTTCTCCGCCATTGCCGCTGTGAGGAAGTCACGTTTTGCATGAGCAGCGTGAAATTGCTTTGCTTTCTATCACGGTCACGGAAAGTTCAAGCCTCTTTAAGTTTGGAAAGAGTTGCATTGGTTTGACAAGACACGCTATTTCTCAAGAGTGGAGAGATTGATAGATTCCATTAGGAAATTTCATCCTTTTTTTTTCCCTTATTTGACTGACAGCAACATGAAAATAAAATGTCCCACTAACATCAATTTGTATTTGGACTAATTAGTTCCATAGGCTATCTGTCAAGAAATAACTGTAGAGGCAAGATTATAACCTTTATCGACGGTCTTCTTCTGTTTCATTTAATGTATCTGTTCATGTAATGCTGCCCCCTGGTGGCCTAAGAACACACAACAAACTGAACAGCAGAACTCACCTTTCAAAAGTCCATCATAGTGATTATGCTGATGAAGATCTCTTCGGGGTCTCCGCCAAATACGCCAAGATGTCACTGACAGCTCCATCAGCCCTGTTAACTCCACTTGATGGATCACCTGTGAGTGTGTCCATAGAGAGATTATGTGGAGAGATGGCGGATCAGGTGGCGAGTTAATTACTCCGCCTTTAAAAAGGAAGCGGGGGCGGAGGGGTAGTCCGAGCAGGAAGTGCCCATTGGGGATGATGGACATACACCAGCTATACTGCCTAGTAACAAGTGACCATTCGAAAAGCAGAATTTACACTGATTCATTGATTGAGCTTGGTAAAATCTGCACAGCAATAAGTAATATTGCAAACCTATGGCAATTAAATGAAGAAAAATACCACTAAATCTTATTACGGTATACAAAAAATCAAATCACAATATAAAGGCTTTAATGGTTGGTGGCGGTTTTTAATATAAAAACCTCACTTTATTATGATTAATTTCTATTATGAAATTTTGTTATTTTTTTAATTAATTAATATTGTATATACTTATATTAGTTTTATTAATAAATGCATTTATAAATATAAAACATTTATAAAATGTTACTATTCCCGCATGTCACTTCCTGTTGATTTTTGAGTGTTATCTGGTCACTTCTTGTTGATTTATTTTTAATTCCCGGTCACTTTCTGTTGATTTAAGGGCATATTGGTGTGCCTTGCTGTTAATTTTGGGTCATTTTCTAATGGTTTGGGTCACTTCTTTTTGATTTGGGAACATTTCCGGGTGACTTCCTGCTGATTTTTGGGTCACTTCCATGACAAATAAACTGGTTATGGTTCCCAATAACACTCTCAAGTTGATTTTTAATAAATTTCATAGTATTTAAAAAGGTGCCCTATAAAGGGTTAAGTTTGTTTTTCTGTGTGTTGGTTCAAGTGTTTGCAAGCGGCACTTCAGCGTCCAACAAACAGAAGGCCGTACAACCTTTGAACCCGCCCGACCCTTAACCCTCCCCCCGCCACCGCACCACAAAGAAACACACACTCACATAAGAGGTGGAGGGGGCTTCAAGTTGCCAAGTCCTCCTTCTTCTTGTGTCCATCACTTCAAAGCACAGGAGAAGGAGAGCTGAACCCCCCGGGAGGGTGCACCAGGAGGACCCGTTGTTGAGAAGGAGAAATTTTGGGACAGCCCCGGGTGGGTTCCCTGAGCGGGGGGACGGGAGGTCTTCTGATGGAGGTTCCTCAAGGCCATGCGTGACAAGAGCAGCTTGTTTGTGTACTCACACGTATAGGCAGACAGTTTTCATCCATCATCTCACTCCCATTGTCTGTTTGGACACTGATACTGATTGATTTCTACTCCTTAATGGACACAGAAGGGAGAAAAAGTGTCATCTGCCAATATTATATGGTATATATATACACACATTATATACTGTATACAATGGGGCAAATAAGTATTTAGTCAACCACCAATTGTGCAAGTTTTCCTACTTGAAAATATTAGAGAGGCCTGTAATTGTCAACATGGGCAAACCTCAACCATGAGAGACAGAATGTGGGAAAAAAACAGAAAACCACATTGTTTAATTTTTAAAATATTTATTTCCAAATTAGAGTGGAAAATAAGTATTTGTTCACCTACAAACAAGCAAGACTTCTGGCTGTCAAAGAGGTCTAACTTCTTCTAACGAGGTCTAATGATGCTCCACTCGTTACCTGTATTACTGGCACCTGTTTTAACTGATTATCGGTATAAAAGACGCCTGTCCAAATTTCAGTCAGTCACACTCCAAACTCCACTATGGCCAAGACCAAAGAGCTGTCGAAGGACACCACAGACAAAATTGTAGACCTTCACCAGGCTGGGAAGACTGAATCTGCAATAGGTAAAACGCTTGGTGTAAAGAAATCAACTGTGGGAGCAATTATTAGAAAATGGAAGACATACAAGGCCACTGATAATCTCCCTCGATCTGGGGCTCACCCCGTGGCGTCAAAATGATAACAAGAGCGGTGAGCAAAAATCCCAGAACCACACGGGGGGACCTAGTGAATGACCTACAGAGTGCTGGGACCACAGTAACAAAGTCTACTATCAGTAACACAATGCGCCGCCAGGGAGTCAAATCCTGTACTGCCAGACTTGTCCTCCTGCTGAAAAAAGTACATGTCCAGGCGCGTCTGCGGTTCACTAGAGAGCATTTTGATGATCCAGCAGAGGACTGGGAGAATGGGTTATGGTCAGATGAAACCAAAATAGAACTTTTTGGTAGAAACACAGGTTCTCGTGTTTGGAGGAGAAAGAATACTGAATTGCACCATACCCACTGTGAAGCATGGGGGTGGAAACATCATGCTTTGGGGCTTTTTTTCTGCAAAGGGACCAGGACGACTGATCTGTGTAAAGGAAAGAATGAATAGGGCCATGTATCGAGAGATTTTGAGTGAAAATCTCCTTCCATCAGCAAGGGCATTGAAGATGAGACGTGGTTGGGTCTTTCAGCATGACAATGATCCCACACACACAGCCAGGTCAAAGGAGTGGCTTCGTAAGAAGCATTTCAAGGTCCTGGAGTGGCCTAGCCAGTCTCCAGATCTCAACCCCATAGAAAATCTGTGGAGGGAGTTGAAAGTCCGTGTTGCCCAACGACAACCCCAAAACAAAACTGCTCTAGAGGAGATCTGCATGGAGGAATGGGCCAAAATACCAGCAACAATGTGTGAAAAGCTTGTGAAGAGCTACACAAAACTTTTGGCCTCCGTTATTGCCAACAAAGGGTACATAATAAAGAATTGAGATGAACTTTTGGTATTGACCAAATACTTATTTTCCACCATGATTTGCAAATAAATTCTATAAAAATCAAATAATGTGGTTTTCTGTTTTTTTTCCCACATTCTGTCTCTCATGGTTGAGGTTTACCCATGTGGACAATTACAGGCCTCAGTAATATTTTCAAGTGTGAGAACTTGCACAATTAGTGGTTGACTAAATACTTATTAACCCCATTGTATATAGGCCTACACATACTAGTGCTTGCAAAGTTGAGTTTTTCTGTTTCACCCCGTCGCTTTAGATTAGTCTACGTTACATTAGTAATGATTGATCGTTGAACTAATCGACAATTAATCAATGATCAAATTAATCGACAACTACCTCAATAGTCAATGAATCATTCACAGTGTTAACCTAAAAATTGACAAATCCTTTTTTTAAAAAGCGTTTTCAGAGCAAATATTGTCATATATTTTCACTTTAAAATGGGAAAACCAGTAAATATATTTATATAAAAAAAAATTAAAAAGGTAAAAACAGTAAATGTTCTCCTTTTGTATATTTATTTATTTGAAATGTTTTTTGTATTATTTTATATTTAAAAAAAAAAAAAAAAAAAGGCCATTAACAGGTCTTTTTTCAATTATTTTGTTTATTTTTTTCATTCAAAAAGAATCCGTAAATATCTTCATATCATATTTAGTTATTTACATTTATTATAGGGCAAAACATTTTCTTTTTATCTTTCTTTTTTTTTTATTAACAAAAATGACAAATATATAACAAAAACATTAAAATGACAAATATATAACAATATACAACAATAACATAACGTTTGCATGTTCTCCCTGTGCCTGCGTGGGTTTTCTCCAGGTATTTCGGTTCCCCCCACGTCCCAAAAACATGCATGGTAGGCTGAACGAACACTCTAAATAGCGTACCGCACGAATGCTATTTTTAGACCGTGACATCGCCATCTTAACCTGAAGGTGGGTCAACATAAACACACCCTCGCATACAATCCACGTTATCACTGCTTGTTTTCTGCAGGTAATCTTTCAAAAAAGAACATGCCGAGTAAACACTGATGCTATGGAACTTGTAGAAACGACCCTAGAAATTACGACTTACGAAGGATGTTTTCTTCATACATTTCCCGAAGCCAAAAATCTTGGAGGAAAAAATGTGAAGAATTGATCAACTTGTGAGGACGTTCAGTTTAACGCCAGCAAGGTGAAGCCTTTCAACTTCATATGCAGGAAACATTTTGTTGGGAGCCATAGTCCTACAGAGGACGAAGAAGTAAGCCATTTTGATATTTTCACTTATTTTTTTAGCGTGACATTTTGCCGTGCTGCTTCTGTCTGACAATGAATGACCTGAAAAAAATTAAAATGGTATCTGACAGCCACTGTTGTTACCTTTTCTGTTTTAAAAAACAACTTTAGTAAGTGGGAAGTGTAAATAAATTATAGAATTAAGATTTGTTATCAATGAAAAAAATTAAACGTGTTCGCTGGTTGTTACTAAGTAGCATTTGCGATCGCTACACGAAAATAGCAATGTAAATTACCACCAAGAACCAAGACAACAAGATGATATAATATATAAGAAAGACAGGGCATATGGAGGTAAAGGATAGATTGTTGAAACAGGAGAATGTCATTGTCAGTGGCGTAAGGCAATGCACACACAAAAAAAAGGTGTTGATAAAAAAGCTACCTCTCGATCAGGTCGGCTTTTTTCAGCCCTTGACACTCAAGCCATCTCATTAACTGAACATTAGTATGTTCTTCCACATCTTTACCAGTGAATTTGGCAACAGGTAAATCATTTTCGTACACAATTGGTAGGTTTAGCTCATAAAAATCTCATTCGTACACTATTTCCATGCATTTAGCATTAGGGACAAACGCGACCTTGACCCGCCTAGCAACAATTGCTAACGTCATGTATATTAATTAGCAACTGATTTAGGGTGTATCCCGCCTAATGCCCATAGTTAACTGGGATTGGCGCCAGCACGTCCGTGACCCTCGTGAGGCTATACGGCTTGGAATATGAATGAATATCCTAAATAAATCTATTCTTTTTTACTTTTACATTTTAGAAATATTTTATTTAAGGAAAAAAAAAAAAAAAAAAAGTGTAAATATTCTCAGATTTCTGTAGTCGCCCATTGTTCATGGACAACTACAGAAATTATATTTTAAATTTATTTAATGAAAAATGTAACGTGGTAGGCCAGATCTGGCCCCCGGGCCTTGATTTTGACATCTGTACTTTACAAGGTGACAAAGTTGGCAGGGGCACCCAAGCGCAGCTGGCATCGCCGTAAACACGACCCCCCTTTGGAGCGTTATCTCCGAGGGCGTGCGGTGTTTAAAGCTCTACGCGTTTTTCCCACATGGGCTGCTTTAATGGGCGTGTGGGAAGCAGGAAGTAAGGACGACACGTGTGTTTAATGTGTCCAGAGGACACAGCATCATCCAGACAGTGAAAGTGATTGATTTTCTATCATTTACACGCACTTCTGTGAGGACGTTGACGTCGGTGCACGTCTTTAAAACGTTTGGTTGAACTGGGAGCGTTCTACTTGCTGTGTTTATGGTCTGCCATTGGCCTAATGGGGTGAAGGTTCCTTTGATGGTGCTCCAACAATGCTCTTTTCGCAGTATAAGTGGGGTCCCCTTTGCATTAAAGTTAAACCTCCACCTCACTAGACCTCGTTTAGGCTAGCATCAAAGGATTAACGCTGTGTGACGCTTTTTTTTGGGATGGGATGATAGTCAGTCCTGTGGATACATGAGCAGAAGTGTTGCTTTTATTTTGGCAGTTCTCTACTTCCTTTGAAAAAAAAGTATCAAGCTATAGATAGGATAAATGTCACTTTACATTTGATAAATAAAAATAAAACACATTGTAACATGAACCCATACCTGTCAACCCAAGGCTGTTGGCAATCTTACAAATAGTGACATAAGCCCTTGCAAATTGGTGACTACACTTACAACGTTGTATATAGCGTGCAATAAGAAAAATATAACTCAAGTTTTAAAATAATATGAATTTATTGGTAATATGGTAACATATAACCTGGTGCAATCAAAGAACAATCAATATCTTCAGCTACATCATGATTACTAAAATTTAACCGTGACTTTTGTTATAATTGTATGTAGCACTTTTGGCAATTTCTTTCATGTCTTGATGGCTGCACTTCATGGCACTTCACTTCGCAATTCAGTTTGACTTGAAGGTAGTTCGTTAGTATGTCCAATTATAAATTAAAAAGGTCAATTGATAAAATTAACTTACCGATGCAATTTTTGAGTCAGGGAACATTTCTTTTGCTAATTCTGAGAAGTGATCAGCAGTTGTTGCAAGCAAATTGTTGCAGGCAAATTGTGTTCGGCAACAAATTGGCAGAATAAAATCTCTACTTTCGTCACGTTTCATTCTGCAGACCTTATCTTTATGACCAGTGTTGTTAATCTTACTTTTAAAAAGTAATTAATTACAGTTACAAATTACTTCTCCCAAAAAGTTATTTAGTAACTCAGTTACCTGAATGTAAGTGTAATAATTTAATGTTGTGAATAAACAGTTAAAGTTGTTAAAATTGCTCACGTTTTTGCATTAGTTCCCTTCTGTCTACTTTCGACGTGAAAGTTTTAAAACTGTTTCATCATTTAAAGATAGATTCAAGTCAAGATTTTGCCGATTTAGGAGTATTTTAGATAAAAAGTTACTTAGGTTCGCTAGGAAGGTTCACTACAACAGAGCCTTTCTGAGAAGTCTACTGCTTTAAAATGGCGGCTGTTTACTAATGCCGCAGAGTCTGTCATTTTGCATGTAGTTCTATATGCATGTGATATCTAGGCATATATTGTAGGCTGTCGGCTACAGTCAGGAAATACTGGAGCCATCTAGCCTAGCATCGCGTTTGCTACAACGTCACAACAAACACTCTTCTCGTGTCTCTGACTTTTCTCGTCATTCAACCAACGGAGTAACTCATTGTAACGCACATTGTCTCGTTGCCGAAACGGTGACAAAATCCGGAGAAAAAAAAATGTAAAGCATGAAAAACATACACACGAAAAACACATTTAAAAATCAGTGCTCACTTGTACAAATTACAAATTAGTTATGATGAACCTTACGTGAAAATCTGAACACTGCATTTCAATGTCAATTTTTTACATTTTAACGTTAAGCATAACATTAATTTAACTTATTGAATTACATGAAACTTACATGTTAAACTATGAAACAGTGTGCATTTAATTGGGGCATTATCTCATGGTAGGGCTAAACAACATTGCGACTTTTTGGGGGTTTGTGATACATTGCGATATACGTATATTGCGATATTAAAACTAGAAGAATTTTCACCAGTTGACTTGAATAGCTCTGTTTGGGAAGACTTTGGTTGACTCACCATGACCACATAGTAATCATTCGAGATGTCCCGATCCGATCACGTGATCATAAATCGGGTCGATCACGCCATTTTTCATGGGATCGGAATCGGGTGAAAAGGATCGGGGGGGGTTTCTCTCACCTTCCCCCCTGCTAAGCAATGCGACCAAACTGTTTATCTTGGGGGCAGTTTATATGGCGACTCTACGACTCCAAGATGCAATGACTGTGTTGAGGAATGGCCTCGCCTTTATATGGTGTCGGCGAACATGCAGACCATTGAATCCGGGCTCCAAAGTGGAAGGATTCAATTGCGGGGGCTTGAGTGGGCTTTCCCCGCATCCATATCAATGGACAGCTTCCACGCCGATAACGTCAGCACTTGCACACGTCACATTGGGCGTGCCTAGCGGTGCTATTAAACATTAAAAACAGCAAATATGGCGGAACGTCGGCTTTAATTTGTTAATCTGTTTTTTTAATATTTTTAATTTAAATATGTTGAATGTTTCCATTTCTGTGCCTTTTGGAACAAAAGAAAAATGTCTTTGCTTGGAGTGGGCGGGTTTGTTGTCTTCTAGGCTGAGGAAGTTCTCGGGGTCAAAGTGCATCATTGGTTGTCGCCAAATCTGCACTGCCCCCTAGGGCCTGGCATGAATACTACATCGTTTTCATGCAGGATTGCGAAATTGTTCGAATGGAGACGAAACCATATAAATGCAAATTTGAAAATTACCGTATTCTCGGAGAGTCACCATGTAAACAGCCCCTTAGTCACCAGTGCAGCTGGCGTTTTGTACTTAAAGTTAACAAATGATTGACAGGTTTGTAGTTTTGATCTGGCCAAAACAGACTCGGTAGTTCTACGATCAAAGGCACAAATGTGCTAATCATCGTTTAACTTGCAGCCCAGTCATAAGTGTGCTCTGGCAACTCATTCACTGTGTAAGTGACAGGCTGTTCAACAGCGTGAACGTCAAAGCAAAAAAAAAATTTAAAAACATTTCTTTCAGTATCACCTCTGGACTCGTTATTAGCAGACTCTCAAAATTGGGTGACTCGTACTCGGGTGCAAAAATATGCGATCCGGAAATCTCCAGTACAATTATTATACCTTTTAATCCAGGTTAAGGTGGTTTATTTGTGAATGATTGGTGTATATAAACGGGATCCAGGAAGCCATGCCAGCACAATTGCTGCTTTAATGAAGCAAAACAAACATTTACATTAAAAAAATAAATAAATAAATCACATGTCCTGTGATGGCTGTATCGTGCATGCGCACATTGTGTTGGGAATGTTCAAACGATAATTTGTGCAGGCCTATGTCGTGGTCAAGTGAATATTATCAAATTTTAACGTTTAATTCAACTTAATTTTTATTGTAAAATGCTAAGCTATTTAAATGTATAATTGATGAAGTTAGGATGTAAAATGTATACCACGTTATAACTTAATATGTTATACTGTGAAACCTAGCCCATTAAAATGGGACCATTGCGTTAGAAAATGAAATTTAACTTATGGGGTTTTAAGTGCAACACGTTTAAAGAGGAAATTTTGCTTGTAAAATGTGAAAATTAGCATTTTAAAACCTGAATGTTATTGCGTTATAATATAAAATACTAATGTAACTAATGTAAAAATGAACATGTGTGAACCTGAAGTAGAACACATTTGTTGTGTTTTATCACGAAATTTGTGTTTTACGTGAAACGTATGTTAAAATGTGAAGCTTAGTGTCTTAATAGTATTGTAAAATGCGAAAATTAGCATGCTAAACTTGAACATGATCAAGTTATAGCGTTAAAATTATAACACTAAAATGAATTTTAACTTAGTCTGTTTTATCTTTAAATTTAAGTCATGATAAAAGATGAAACAGAACATGAAACTTTTATTTTAAAAAGGAAACTCATCACATTTAAGAGTGAATTTTTTCATGGTTATACGCAGTGTTGTTAATAACGGCGTTAGAATATAACGGCGTTACTAACGGTGTTATTTTTTTCAGTAATGAGTAATCTAATTAATTACTTTTCTCATCTTGGCAACGCCGTTACCGTTACTGAGGCGGGAAAGGCGTGCGTTATTATGCGTTACTAAGTTGGTTGAATAAAAAAAAGTCAGAGAGAAACGGACTCACGGAAACGAGAGAGCAGAGCAGGAGTGGGGAAGACGCCGTTGCAACTGCGATGCTAGATGGCTCCAATAATACCTGACTGTAGCCATAGCCGACAAACTACGCCCACATGACACACACATATCATATTATAGAACTAGATGCAAATGACAGACACAGCTGCATTGGCAACATGTTTTAAGGACTACATGCGTTAGTAAACAGCCGCCATCTTAAAGCAGTAGACCTCTCAGGAAGGCTCTGTAGAGATCCTTCCTAGCGAACCTACTTTTTTTTTTTTTTTTTTTTTAAATCTAAAATGCTCCTAAATCGGCAAAATCTTAACTTAAATCAATCTTTAAATGATGAAACAGTTTTAAAACTTACACATGTTTAAAGTAGACAGAAGGGAACTAATGCAATAACGGGAGCAATTTTAACAACTTTAACGGTTGATTCACAACTTTAAATGACTTCCACACATAGCAAAGGTTACTATCTAGTTATCGCAATACCCTTGTGTCCAGTTAAGTGGATGGTAAAGAATTGGGCTAGGGCCAATTGTCCCCCAAACCCTTTAAACTTCACATTGCGTGACCTGTTTTTTGTTTTGGTTTTTTTTGAGAAAAAAAAAGAAAATTATCACTAGTTACTTTGCCAAGTAACTAATTACTCTTACATTCAGGTAACTGAGTTACTAACTCAATTACTTTTTGGGAGAAGTAATTTGTAACTGTAATTAATTACTTTTTTAAGGTAAAATTAACAACACTGGTTATACGTGAAACTAGAAATGTATTTTATCAACTTTCAGTCCCATTTATGGTCTTTTACTTCTTCAGTCACCTGTGTCTTCTTTGTGGTGCTGTCATCTATCTCCGACAATCATGAGACATATTAATCGAATAGGAGAATGAGGGCAGTGGTAAAAAAAAGGAGCTGCACAACAGTGGAGAGTGTCTAGCATACTCCAGCGGTATCAATCCCGGATGAGTTTTACTTCATCCAGAAAGGAAGGCGAGTGTTGATAAATGACGCAGGAGCACCCCTGGGGGCCTCTCCTGTTTAAGGAGCGGCGGGGCGATTTATGAGCGGGCCCTCGCAGGCTTCACGGTGATTAATGGCCGCCGTCCTCCGTGGCTGTTTGGATAGGCAGATAACATCAAAGCGGCCTGCTGCTCGTGTTAAGAAAATACTGCATTGTGGGTCAGTGCAAATGAAGCCGAGAGGGGATCGGGAGTGTTTTGAATGGCGCGCGCCCCCCGCTCTCGATATGGGCCCGGGTCACGGATGACACATGCAAATGAGTGATGAGCTGTTAACATTGGGCCACGTTTATGAATGGAGCCTCCAATACGAGTGCCCGTCACACAAATTTGTACTTAATGAGGAGTTTAGAGACACGCACGCCCACCTGTGCCATTGATCACTCACTCGATGCTTCGGGGCGTATGCTTTGATGTTTTTGCATCTAAATGACCTGATTGTCAACAAGTTTCATTTTTCTGGAATGTTTAAAATCAGGAATGCTACAAGTCACACTGAATGCATCCTAGACAACAATCAGAGAATGTGGTTATGCAAAAATAAACCTCGTAGTATAGTCACAAGTTTTTGAACCCTTGGGCGTTAGTAACAAAGTGGCTAATTTTTGAAAAAAAAAAAAAAATTCACAGGCTAACTCGCATGCTTCCTTGTTTCATTCATTCAGTTTGTTTAGAATCAAGATGACGTTGCTTAACTGTTTCTTGATCCAACAACATCGAGGGGCAGTTTACATGGCGATTCTGCGACACGAAGAGGCAATGACTGTGTTGCGGAGTGGCCTCGCGTGCATATGGTGTCGGCGAAGACGAAAAATTCTGAATCCTGCCTCCAAAGTGGAAGAATCCGATTGCGGGGGATTGAGGGGGGGCTTTCTCGGCATGCATATCAAAGGCTCCCGCGGTGCGAGACCGCGCCGATAACGTCAGCACTCGTACACGTCACATTGGGCGTGCGCAGCGGTGCTACTAAACACTAAAACCAGTAAATATGGCGGAATGTCGGTTTTAATCTACTGTTTTATTAATAATTTTCAATTAAATATGTTGAATGTTTCCATTTTTGTGCCTTTTTGAACAAAAGAAAAATGCCATTGCTTCAAGTGGGCGGGCATATTTTTTTCCGGGCTGAGGGAGCTTTTTGGGGTCAAAATGCATTAATCTCTGTCACCCTGTAAATTTGCACTGCCCCCTAGGGCCTGGTATAAATACTACATCGTTTTCATGTGGGAATTGCGACATTGTTCGTCACATCTGAGATGCAAATTTTGGCTGTTTTCAACAATGAACATCTAAAATAAAGACATTATTTGTCTAAAAATAATATCAGTTGAAATGTTGTTTTCTCATGTACAGTATATGAATATATTTATTAAAGATACACGAAAATATCGGTGGCCGATAATTATCGGCCGATAATGGCAATTATGACGTCACACAGATAATCCAGATAATAAAAAATTCAACCGATAATGTAATCCGATAATTATATACTTGATTTAGCCTCCAAATGTGCACAACCGAAGAATTCAGCACGCCGCCTCCTCAACCCCTCCCCTCTCTGAAGCCCCTGAGGGAGGAGGCGGAGTTACACGACAAGAAATAGTTGAATATTATGGCGGCTGTTACTAAAAAAGCGACGCTCTCGCCATTTGCGAAACATGTACCGCAGAAGTTCCAAGAGGCCGAAAGAAAGCGTCCTCATTCAAAATCACTAACCCAGCATCCATTTAAAACTGCATCACAAAGATTTTTGGAACGAATGCCAGGCTGCTGCTGCTAGCGGGAATGCTAAAGCTATTGTAAACACTAAGTTAAACTAGGGGCTTGTGACGATTCATAGTCGGGTTGTTTGGGAAAGCAGCCCAAGGCGGGTGGTAAACTCGCATCTACTGTAAGGCTAAACACCGGCACGACTGGAGACCGATAGTCGGCAAGAAGCCGTCTTCCGACGGAGCCCGCCGATCTGGCCAGTCCGGCAGGCCGCCGCCGCCTCGCCATCGGCGGGGCGGGCAGAGCCCGGTTCCCCGGCTTCAGGACCTCCGGCGAACACCCCGGTTTCTCGAGCGTTCCCTCACGGCGTGTGAGCAGAGCCAGGCCCCGAATACGCCGCGGCAAACCGGCCGGTGCGGGCGGATTATCCGGTACGAACGTAGCCGCCGCCGAGACGAGACACGATTTTTTTTTTTTACCGAAATGATCCGAGAGCCAAAGCCCTGGATAAAAAAATAATGCAGTTTATACGACCACCATTCTTCATGAAAAACATGCCAATCACATTTTCACCACTGCATTTGGAAAAGTGATGTCCAGTAAGCAAGCTGATCATGACGGCACAGTGTTTAGATGATAATTTAAACATGGAGAAAACGAAGTCAGCCCGTCAATAATACATTCAGTATGTAAAATGACGAGCGGTCAGATGACTTTGTAATGCCGCCTTTATTTTCGGTTTAACAAAACTCAGGCACAAAACAACACGCACGGAGATGCGAGCTCCAACTGCATCCAAATAGTACTGCCGTTTATCAGTTTAGCTGCTGTAAAGCGAATGTCGCGACTCGTGAGTGCCGCAAATGTAAACAAAGCGCTGCAGAATGGGTACATGACATCTCGCTCTTTTGAGTTAATCATTTTCACAGTGTGCAACAAAGCATATAACATTAGCAATCACTTTTCAAATTAATTTAACTTATTTGTCTGCTCAATTACAGTCACAGTAGATAATCTAAACTTATTGGCACTTATTAACACTTATTAATTTAAATATGCACATTCCTGTTGTAATGAAATAACAATAATATTCTGTAGCCACAAATATTCAAAATCTTTTCTTCTTCCAAGTTTTTTTTAGGATTAAGTATAATAATGTATTGCTTAAAATAAGGCAGTTAAGATTATTTTCAGCTAGCTATTTTTCTTCCAAGAAATCTGAGAGAAATACACATGAAGTGCTGGCAGATAATTTCACTTATTTCCAATAGATTTACACTTAAAACTGACTAGTTTTAAGGAAGTGTGTTTTGCAGTTTATTAATGTTATGTTAGGAATGGCTTACTTTTAAAGGCATTTTTGTGCAACTTAGGTATTTACTCTGTAAGTAATTGTTGCCAAAAGTTTACCATTACACAATGTCAGACAATGTCATTATTTAGATGTTGGAATTGACGACTTGTTCATATTTTATGTTGGGAAAAAAAAGCAATAAATTATATTTTTGCACAGTAATATTTTCTTTTGTTTAAAATTTTACATAAATCTTTTAATAGAATTATCGGCTTGACATTATCGGTTATCGGTAGGAATGAGGAGGAAATTATCGGTTATCGGTATCGGTTGAAAAATGTATTATCGTGCATAATATTTATATTTATGATTGCTCTTTACCTAAAAAAAATTGTTTTATCTGGTTACTCGATTAATCGATGGAATTTTCAGTATAATACTCGATTACTAAAATATTCGATTGATGGATCGACAGTCCTAGGGGTTATATAGTTTAGTTTTAGTTTATACAGTTTAAACTAAACCTTTGGTGCCACTATAAAGGAGGCTAAACATAGGTGGTTAGACACATTTAAACAATAACAAATATCCACACGTTGCTATTACAAAGCCGCTCTGTTAGCATGCTGCTAGCTTCGTTTGTAAGGTACTTAGGGGATTTTATGGCAAAAGAACAAGGATAAGAATCACATCCACAGCGTGCTAAAAAAATAAGCTGCTATCTTAGCATGCCGCTAGCCTAGGTGCCATTACAGAAGAACTAGGTCATGCTTAGAGCGATTTAAAAAAAAAAAAAGGACATCCAGAGTGTACTATGACCAAAGGGCTATGGTAATCTTAGCATTAACTGTCATTAGAGTTCATTAAGCACTACTGGGATTTTAAAATGACTACGTCCACCAAAAAAAGTCAAGTTAAAATGGACTTTATCAGGACGGTCGTAGTTCATTTGAACTTTATCTTGTTTTTAGCACACTGCTCTCTGGCAGAGTTCATTCTCAACTGCACAACCGAATAAACAAGTCCCCTCTTCTTATCCCATTTGCACATCAAAATCCTCGGAAGCGGTGAGAACAGCAAACCTCCTTGAAAGGCTCACTGTTACCTGCCCGCTGAGGTAGAACCCGCGACGGCCGCGCCTGCCCTTTCCCATGCTTCTGACGACCAGACCCCCGCGAGCGGCGGCAGGACAGAGGGGACACCTGTTCGGCCGCTGTGTGAAATCTCAGTCTCCTATTGAGAGACGGGAACGTGGGGGGGGGGCTTGGCGATTGAGCACCTTGGCGGGAAACCGGAGACGGCGGCGGAAAAGCGTACGAGACTAGTTAAATGAGTCGGTTGCAATTTGCCTCTTTTCACAGGACGATTAGCCGCGCTTCTACATGTGTTCCGAACGAAAGATTGTATCCCGAAAACTTAGCTCACTCTTATCTTAAGTCGCCATGTGAAACTGAACAGTAGCATATTATTCAAATGATGTTTTAACAAAAAAATGTAACTTACTGCATTTTTTAGGTGGACATGTCATGTTATACCGTATTGGCCAGAATATAAGACTGTGTTTTTTGCAATGATATATGACTGAAAAGGAGGGGGTCGTCTTATATTCGCTGTCTAGACATTATACCCATTCAGGACGCTAGATGGTGCCAGATATCATTGAAGCGATGGTCTGTCATGACAGATCTCAGCTACTCTCCCCATTCACAACGCTAGATGGCGCCAGATATCATTGAAGCAATGTTCTGTCATGACAGATCTCAGCTACTCTAAAGTTTAACCAGTTTGCATTATTTTATTGCAATATTTTTCCTTATTCAGATTTGGGTGACGCTTTACTTGCTGAAACTCATCAAACTGAAACCAGAAATTAATAATGTGAACTTTCAGTCTCCTTATCTGTTATTTTATTCCGCAATTTGCCTCACCTTGGACAGTCATGTCACTTGTATCTCAGGTCATCGTTCTGTACGATACATCATATTCCCTAACCTCTATTTGTTGGGGCACATGTGAAAAGCGCTTGCGTGCTGGCGATGACAACTTAATGGCGCGTCCTAATTTATGGCTCCGTCCGCTTTCATCCATCCTTTAAGTCAGCCCAAAAAGAACAACAAGGAGGATGTTACCGGGCCGGGGCCTTTAAAGCTGTCCTCACCTTTCCGCCTGACCTCGGCAGGCTCGCTGGAGACGCTTCCTCTCCTCTGGCCCGGCTGATTTACGACACGTTGAGAGAGGGATGAAGATTATTGATCCTGGGAATCAACGGGCCAGGAAGAGAGGATGAACACAGAGAGGGAGGCCATTAGGGCTGCTGCGGGAGTGCAGAGCGAAGGGCTCGGGGGCCTCTAATAGGATCAACTCCTCCATTAGCCCATGGGAGCTAGCTGATGCTATCCATCCGTCCACCAGTCTGGCATACAGTTGATCCAAAAGAAAGCCACATTTCAGACACTCGGATTGGAATCCCACTTGAGTAGGAGCACAAAAAAAAGAAGCATATGATACATTTTTTAAAATATCGGTAAAAATCATATTAGGTAGTAATTATATTAAAAAATATATATACTAATGAAATAAGAACAACTAGTAATAATTAAACTACTTAAAAAACTAAATATAAAAATAAAAATGACGGAGGTTTGCAATATTTAACTTGAAAAGGAAATGCAAAGAAAATCACTCCCTGAATTCAATATTTAAGAACCACTTGTAAATAAATTGATGATTTTTTTTAAATCATGAAAGCAAAACAACAACAACAACAACAAAAATCACAGAAGTTGGAAATAAAATATTTAAATAAAAATGACAATGATCTATATTTATACTTATATAAAAATGGAACTTTGTGTGTGTTTGTTCCCTGTGGATTCTGAAATGGCTGGGTGGATTTTGACGAACTTTTACACAGTTGTACTTTATGTTTATGGGCGTGTTCTTAGATTGATTTGATCTCTGTTGACCTCCATTTAGTGCAGAAAATTAATTCAAACCTCTAAAAATTGGCATAGAAAATCCCTGATTGTGGAGGCGACAGCACTGTCTTTTAGGCAAAAGATGCGTTTCTTTCGATTGCAATGTTGCAGTTGGTCATGAATCGTTATGGTTTCATGTACAAATTTAAATGTGCTGTGATGATATGATGTGGCTTTGAGTACTCCACAACAACACGCTGGATTTGAAAAAAAAAAAAGACAATTTTTTCAGAATATTACTAACGAATTCACTTCGGATGGATACTCGTACTGTAGTGACTGTTCATGGGTAAGTATGGCACCTATGACTGAAAGTGGTGGTTGTCGTTGTTATATTCTGGTGTTTTGCAATGCTGGGCCATAGTGCAAGTATACTGTATACAATATATATGGCAGAAAACACTCAGGTGACTTGAAGTTCCGCTCTGAGACCCCCCATTTGGCCGAATTTCAAAATTGTCCTATATGCATGTGTGATACATCAATGGAAAGCTTAAAATCTCAATTTTCTGGAGGAAGAAAAAATTTCAGTAAAAAAAAAGTCCATGTAGCATGTATCACAGAGTGTCAAATCACAGCTGTGAATGGCCACAGCCGAATTTTTGGGGGATTTTATGGGTTAAAAAGGGTCACGATGCAGAAATCGCAGACATCAAGGAGTGGTCGAGATTTTCATTTTCATATATTTACCCTCTTAAAGGTTGTTTTTTTTTTTTTTCAATTTTTCTTTGTTTGGATCGATTATTTATCATCTAAAATATCAGGGAACATGCGACAGTAACAAAAAAAATAAAATTAAGCCATAGTTTTAAGGTAGATATCGGACTTTTTTACAGACGCCAATTTTTTCATCGTGACGTAATTTGTTTAAAAGTTTCAAAATATCCAAGTGAATAATTTTTAGAAGTCTTTTTCTTTTTTTAACTAAATATTAGACATCAGTTAACGATTCTAAGCTAAAAATGACAGAATTTTGAATAATAAATACGATTATTTACTTCTTTTTATGGCGAGGTTGAAACAAAAGCGGTTGCGCGACGTCTGTAAACGGGGGTTTCCAGGGTAAAAAGGACTCATTAAAAATAATTTGGGGACTTAATGTGCCTTGACTCTACTATGGCAGCATATAAACATATTGTTCTATCAAACACAACAGTTCTTTTGGCTTTAAATACAGCAGTTTATTTTAAAGAGGGGTGCAAGAGCAGAAACTGCTTTTTCAGCCTTGTCTGTGTTTTCCGCCATATACAATAGCGATAATAGTCATTGCTGCAACTATCTTAAAAAATAAAAAAAAAAGATAAAAATACAAAATAAACCAAATATGAATGACAGGAATAATGCATCTATTTAAAAAAATGCAAAAATAAATGATAAGAATATGACTTCACACTCAAACAAAAAGGACTAAACGTGAAAGCAACTCAAAACGCCAACGCATTCTTCCAAAGGTAACTGACGGCCCTAATAAAATGTCAAATCCGTGCCGTCCTGCTGTAATCATCCTCTCATTTGCTGTGTTTACTCTTTGCCTTTGATTGCACTTGGATGACTCACACGACGAAAGCGAGTGCGAAAGCCAATCACCGCTGGGATATTCTGTTTTTCGGAGCGAACCTTGTTGGAAGCCTATTGTTTGGCCGGACACCTTGAGTGGATAACCATATGGCGTCACGGCGGAGCAGACATGTCTCGTGGAGCCCCCTTGACCTGGGAATCGTGTGGGAGGCGAGCGCAAGGAGTGTGTGTGGGGGTACAAATCAAGGACTTGAACGACGCCAGCAGACACTAAATAAGCGTTGGCGTGTGTTTTGCATGGTAGATAGGAACTACCTTAGTAACTTATTCACTGCCATTGATGACCATAGACCAGTGCCGAGTGCTCTGAGACTGCAAGGGAAGCTCAGGTTTCCCCAAAATGCGAAAAAATAAGGGATGAAATGTATACTGTTGTGTGTACATGTTATTGACTATATATGCGCTACAACGCACTCAACTTTAGTTCACAATCAGCTTCACACCCCTTTAAACAGTGTAGACGCTTTGCATCTCCAGGGTTGAGAGTGTATTGTTCCACTACAGCACTACTTCTCAAATAGTGGGGTGCGCCGGGGGTGGCGCATGTGACTTCAAGGAACATACTTTTTTTTTGCCATACTAGAATAAAGTGTATTTGCACATCCACTCAGTGGGCCGCCGAACACCGGGCTCACGCGGCGACCCACTGTCTTCTCCGGTTCTCACATGACACATGTCTGCCCGAGAAGTGCTATTTTCGGCTTGGGATCATCACGACGACCGCCCTCACCTGCGGTTCTCCCCCGGCAGCCGAGAATGCGCTGTTTTCGGGCAGTTTGGCTTTGACTTTTAATACAGTGGGAGAGGAGGAAAGACCACTCTGTTTACTGTGTCGAAAAATGTTTGTAGCGAACAGAGAGAAGCCAAATCAATTAAAGACATTAGACCCCAGTCTCATTGATAAGCCGCTTGATTGTTTTTCAGCTAAAACGTCCCGAATATTGCCAACAATCGTCCCGCTTTGTCAGTGTTACAACAGTAAACCAGTGAGCACTGTTAGCATGCTCAGTGCAAAATAACCACACATCATTACAAACATTCCAAAGGAGCTGATACTGTGAGCAGCAAGAATAAAAACTGTCCCTTGGTCCAATGACACTGTCGTTTTTCATCTATTCATTTTTGGTTTTTGGTCAATTTTTTTGGCATACTGTCCTCATGCGTTAATGTTGCAAATGAATTTGAATTTATTATTATTTATTGATTTCATTACATTTTATTTTTCAGTATCAAATAATTTTTAAAAAAAATGTGTCAGTCAGGGGTCGCGTTAACCGAATATTTTCCGTCGACCGATTTTTTAAAACGGTGACGGAAAAAACTGAAGTCCATCCGTCATTTTGACAGGTTGCAATTCACACCCCAGACCACAGGGTGGCGAGTGAGCATATTAATTAGCTATTGTCTTCTTGATGCATGACGTCGTTGGCCTTACTCGGAAAAAATGTCAAGGCAACTGAGTGTCCGAAGTTTCTTCAAAAAGCCTCAAAACGACGATGGTGTTGATAAAAGAGGTGAAAAAAAGAGTGTGGCTGCAGAGCGCGGATTCAGCCTCCAGAACAACATCAAAACGGCCATGAGAAGTCGTCTGTCCGAGGCATAAGTCCAAAACCTGATGACAATAGCCTCTGCAGCAATCCCACTTGAGACCTTTGATTATGCACAAGCGGGCACACAATTCAAGTCCATACGCACCAGGAGGAAGGTGTGAGACTGCGTTCAGGCCACAGCAGGTGAACTGTTAATTTCATTGTTCCATATGTAGCCTACCTACAGGGGCCACAGTCAGCTGTTTTTGTCACTGCGGAGAAAAAGTTACATATTCATCTGCTTGATGTGTGATGGCACGGTGTGGATTCTCTGTTAAGCTTGTTCGGACAGAATATTAATTAAAAATGAATGAAAACTAAATACTATTGAATATGTCATTATTATCATTTGAAAAATTTAAGTGACAGGTAAAAATAGATTATGACCGGATTTTTATGACCCTGTCAGTCAAAATGACAGACAACGAAAAAGTCTAGCGCAACCTCTGGTGTCAGTGTACTTTTACAGTTTGGATGCGACGTTTTTTCGTCTTTTTTTTTTTAGGCAAATTTCTGCCCTTTAACTCTTTTCTGTTACAAACAAAATGTTAATAAAGGCGCACTTTATTGTAAGTTCATCTATGTTACTTTTTTCTTTAATAGGAAAAAGGGCACAATGTTTGGCATATTAGTAATTTTATAGACAAGTGATACTATTTACAGTGGCAGCAGAGAGTTTGGGGGGGGGCGCGTATTATTTACGTCTTCCTGGGTGGGGGGTGTAACAGAAAATAATTGAGAAGCAAAGCACTACAGCAAAATGAGACGGGTCATTGGCTAAAGGCTGGGTTTATCCCGCCCATCGGACGTTGTGCGTCTGTGGTAGTCTAAGGGTGATGGGCAGGGCTTGGCTGGGCCGGACGCTCTCTTCTCTTCATGATGACTGTATTATCTGTCTGAGACTGAATACGTTTTTGATTGACAGCGAAATGAGCGAATCAGTGATCTTGTCGCCGTAACATCCAAAGGACACATTTTTAAAGTTTCATTCCGTTGTTCTGAGTTGAACAGAGACTTCCTAGCGACACTTGGTTTGTTAAAAATGACGAGCGAAAAATAGAGCTTCTATTTCTGGTGCTTTTTTTTTTGTAGCTGCTTGTGTTTAGGGACTTGACTTCTGGCACTCTAGTTTCTTTCCCTACTGAGCAACGGGTGACGTTGACTCCCTCCACCATCACAATGCACTCACAGGTGGACACACTATAAACTTCCACTCATTGAGAGACCAGCATCCACCACTGCCATAGATGTTAATTCGCCCTCCCAGTCAAAATGGATTGGACGTCTATCGTCGTCAGTGGCAGTTAATATTTGAAAAAAAAAAAAAATTGTTTTTTTGTTTTTTATCTTCCTACTAGCACCCCTGCGCTCTCAATCAGAATCAGATGTGGATTCCCGTCGGTCTCAAACCACATCAGCTGTCGCCCGTTTCGTTTCCTCTCTCCAATTATGCCTCGAACAGGGGACAAACCAAAAAGCAACCATTGAAATTCCATTGAGTTTGAGCCTGAAAGCCAAACCGGCATCTGTTTTTATAACCGGGGGAAACCCCCTTTTTTCTTGATAGCTAGCACGCTAGTTTGATGAGCAGTGGAAAGAGTGGGGGGGTGATTATGGTTTTGGTGAAACAAAGCCACCAGCTTGTCAAACAACAGCTGCCTCGGAGAATATTGCTGTTTTTTGGACAGTCCCGATCGTACTTGCGGTCACGGAGAAATGTTGGTGAATTAGCTTAGCGCAAGAGGGCGGAAGCAAACAAACATTCTTGAGTGGGTCGTGCAGCGGTCAGGCATTTACATATTTGGGTGTGTGTCAGTATAAAAGCTGCAAATAGCTTGTATATAGCATTGCAAATGCTGATTTAAAGAATAACGTGTGGGGATTTTTTTTTTTTTTTGCCAAAATCCTACAGAAATCTCAGTTCCACAAATGAAAATATTAGAAAAAGAAAATTCTAAAGAATCATCATGGCTCTCATTTGGACAATTATTTTTTTTCCTGAAATTTTGAATGACAATTAGAAAAAAATAAATCATATTTGTAGGCAATAAATATCTGACAAAAATCTCAAACGAAAATCTCAAAACGAAATCTTGACCAAAATCTTCTCAAAATTTGGACTGACAATTTTTTAAAAATCATTAGCGTTCAGACCTCAGTGAAAATTACAAGGGCAAAACTTCGTGCTTACCCTGAAAAAAAAAAATCACAAAATCTTTCAGTAATCACAACTAACAATTAGGGGTGGGCGATATGGCCTTAAATACGTATCACGATAAATGGAGCAGATTTACCTCGATAACGATAAATGACGATAAAGTCGCCCAAACGGACTGTTGTATAATTTGAAAATCTGAATCAATGCATGAAATACAGATTAAGTTTCTTGTTGATTTAGTTACCAGCATTCAATTTGATATATTTAACAATTGTACATGCAGTCTAGACATTAGGTTTATAAAAATGTATTGTAAACAATAAGAATTCAAGTATGAGCATTTATAACAGCGTGTATGGCTTGAACAATCTACATTGTCAAAATCAATATGCCTGTGCAAACATGTCATTGTAACACAAATGACTTGCAGCTTGAACAGTACACTTCAAAAAGACAATTTATTGTTAATGGCTGCTGTGACATAATTATTCAATACAAGTGTTTACTTTATGGTTTCAGCCCCCCCCCCCCCCCCCCCCCAGTGCATTTTTTAATAAATGCAGGCATACATGAACCCCCAAACAGACAGACAGACACACATTAAAGCTATATTGATCTTCTGCAAATGAAACACTTAAGATTTTATGATAGCAATAATGACACAGAATTAAGCACATACAGAAAAATAGCTGGGGCCATTTCTCGGTCATATTAAAAGTTTCACCGTTGGATTGTGCTTAATGCTGAATGCTTTACCATCACAAAAGCTATCAGAGAAATCACACACAGTCAGATACAAAATAACGCAACATAGTAATTGCTAGATGCAGTCCGTGCACAATCCACTGATTAAGTTCAGCCGTTTTGACAAGGTTAGAGCCGCTATTCGACTCCATCACGTTCATTTGTAGCGTTAGCCGCTAGCGGCCGCTAGCGTTAGGCGCTAGCGTTAGCCTGTGGCCTGGCTACCAGTAGAAAGCAATGAAAGCACCATCTCCGGAAATCGTGAGAACAAGGGAGTACAGCGGGTGAAAGCCCGTCTGGATGCCAACAAGAGTCTATTAAATGTCGGGTGAAAGTTTGGCGAACCTCCCTTAAGCCACACTCCATCACGTTTTGCTTGTAGCATTAGCTGCTAGCGTTAGCTTGCCGGGCTTCTGTTTGATTGGCTTCCTGATGATCACGTGACTCCCTACGTGAGTACATTCACTGCTTTCTTAAAGGGGAATGAACATAGGCGAACAACACAGAGTCAAAGCGGGATGAAAAGACTATTTTCTTGTTTTATTAATTTACCGAATTTACCGACATGGTCAAAATTACGTCGGTCATCGTGAAGAATTTCGGTGACGGTAAATTTTCGGTTTACCGCCCAGCTCTACTAACAATTCAAAACTCAGGTAAACTTTCACCTCAACCGCTATCAAAAATTTAGCCCCAAAATCCTAAAGGTAGATTACAGAAAACTATTCAAAGGTCTCACTTTGATTAACAATGATAAATAATTTCAAATTTGGAAGCACTCTTGCCGAAACCTCTCAATCGAAAGATTAAATCTCTAAAATAGGAAGTAAAAATACACTGGGAAAAAAAATCTACACGAACACCCACGCAGAGGTAATCTTCTCAATACTGGCTGATCTGTTGTCCAGTGAGGTGCGCTTGGCGTCTCGCGTGACGATGGTTTGGAGGCATATTTGCGAGTGACTCGGTTCTCGCTAATGGCGGCCAATCAGTTCCAGCAGGACTTCTCTAATGGGCAATGCGGGCCCTCGACTGATTACAGCCAATTGTGGCTATTTCCTGCCTCCAAGCATTGCATATGGATTCAGTGAGGAGGAGGCGCAGATGAGGGACTACTGTTTCTTTACACCAACAAATTCGTTGTGCTCAATACCTTTTTCATCAGATAAAAACTTTTAACTGCCTCTGCTGTCAAATCAGAAAAATCCTGACATGCAATGAGAAAATATTTTACAAATCTTGTTGAAAAACTCTGGTAGGCATGTGCTGGTTACCGGTTTCAAGGTATACCAAGGTATGAAAATATCAAGGTTTCAAAACCGCTTAAATTTTCCATCATACCCTCCACGGCGTTAGCTATTTTTTATGTCCCAAAAATGCAGGGCTCACCCCTCTCCCTCAACTTGTTGCTCAGTGTCAGTGTTGGCTGGAGGGCATGAAACACCTGAACTTTTCCCCCCCCATCGAAGAAAACAATGTCGCTGGTATGGGAATACTTTGGATACAGGAAGTTACAGACAGCCGCGGCTTAGGTGGACCAACTGACATGTAAAACATATTTGCGGGGGGTGGCTACCAGAGAAGGCCATATCTTCAATAAGATTTGGCATTTATACAAAATTATCATGAATGTTTCCCACTAGCTTCGAGAGTTAACTCCAGCGTGTGTAGTGTGTCTAGCAGTGGTAAAACATACTGTAACATAAGCTTGTTAAAGAGGCAGATGACGTGGCTAATTAGCATTATTTAATTTTATTTAGAATGTTTTACTTTTTTATTTTATTTTATTTTTTTTTTTAAACCTAACATTATACTGATATTCCAATTTGCTAATATGTTGGTTAGAAAAATTAAAATCCTGTTCAATGGAAAGAAGATTTTTTTTTTGTAACCCAGAAATCTCAAAAAATTTTTAGAGCTGTAATTGCAATACCGTGATACCGTGATATTTTTGCTTAAGGTTATCATACCGTAAGGATCTCATACTGGCACATCCCTAAACTCTGGCTTTACATAGACAAGGGCATAAGTTTACATAGGGACAGTAGGGACAAAACACTACCAACTTTTCAGGATGCTCAAATTGTCCCCACCAACTTTTAAGCAACCTTATTTGCGTTATATCATGACTTTGTCATTTTGATTGCCTTCCCATATGTTTTAAATGTTGTAATTGACCACACCATTATAAAGTGAATTATTTTCATTATAAGCAGACTTACATGTACCTCTTTTCACTTGCTGAATGTGCCAGCCAATTTTGTCCCCCTCCTAAAAGCTTATTTGATTGGCTGAAGACTTGACGCCCCCAACAAACAAACACACACACACATTAGACATCAGGGATATTAGAAGTTTTTTTCCAGCCAGTATCAGCCACTGTAAGAAATGTAAAAAGACATCAATGTAATAGTAGTGGGGAACACACCACTAATTTTGCTACTGAAAGTCGGACCTGCATCAGAGTTAGCGGATCATTAAATCGTTTGAACTTGCTAACCTGCAAAACTCGAGTAGGAAGCTGCTTAGAAAGAAGGGTCCTCCTGTATATGTTTTTTACTGTTAACGTTAAATTAACTGCGAGAAATGTAGTGAACCGAGGTCTACCCTCTTCTCCCCAATTTTACTTTTTATTTTATTTTATTTTATCTATGTCGTCTTTAAAGCAGCCCAAAGGAGCTTTCTTTTTTTTTTTTTTTTTTGGTCCAGTTGAAGGACAGATCCATTTTTATTGATTTATTTTTTGTTATTCCCTGAAAAAAAAGTTTATCAGTAATATTTAATTTCTTTATTTAGACAATGTTGAGTGGTCTTAAGACAAATGTTGATTTTTATTTTTTATTTTTTTCAATTCCTGGCTAGTTAAGAGATGATTAACAAGCTTGTATTTATTTTGTATGTTAATATCATTTAAGTTATGTTCAAATGATGTTATTTAAATTTGTCCTTAAAATCCGGACATTTTTTCTGGAAGTTTTAAATATGTTTCTTTAGTAGTTTTTGAAAACAAAGGTTAGAATTGAACAGTGTACGCTGAACCAATACACATTAAAGTTAGTATAAAGCAATACAGATTTATTTTGCATTGATCATTATGAATGTCCCGTCCCTAGCAAAAAGTGTACATGCAGGTTATACAGTTATATCGTCCCTACCATTGTTGAGACCAAACCTACGCCCCTCTACCTAGATATCCCAAAATGTTTAGAAAATGCTCCACAATACGTGTAACTTTGCAAAAAATCAACACCAATAATCCAAAAGTCTCAATTGGCAATCCGCAAAATCCTTTACAAAAATCTCAACAATCAGACAATCCTTTTTCAAAAAATCCCAACCAACAATTGAATAATTCCGTAAATTTCCAACTGACACTCCCAAAACCTTTTTTTTTTTTTTAAATCCACGAGACTCTAATTTTTTTTTTTTTTAATTCCAAACGGAAATAAACAAATATTGTACGTGACTGTAACACCAAAATCTGTTACAGTGCGGTTAGTCCTTGTGTTGAAAACAAAGCGCGTCCACATCCTGTGTGCTTTTGTCCACCACTGGTGATCTGAGCCGACAGGAAGGAAGAAAGCAATGAGAAACACATCGTGCGAGCTCTGACTGTTATTAATAAATACTGCTTCACAACTGAGCCATGACATTCTTGCACAATAAAAGACACTTAACAGCCATTAAACCAAACAGGGCCGCTGCATCCACCACTGGCGGTGTTTGGTGTCTAGACAAGCAACTAGATACCTTTGACATCCTAGAGAACATGCAAAACATAGCTAGATTTTATTGATTGTTCTTTTTAACGATCACAGCATCATATTTGACATTTTCTCCTTCAATTCCATTCCAGTCCTGCATTTCTCCTCACATCCTACAGGAAAATGGTTGAAATCCCAAGGGTAAGGATGTTAGGGTTGGGGGGTTGATCCCCTTTCCACTTCAAGTCGCCTGCTTTGAGTCAGCCAAAACATTCCAGACTTCAGACGGGCAGTGTTTGCCGTATTGCCTGCCTTGGCCGCAAATGTACGTCCCACCAGTCGGAGAACTTGCTTATTTGGATTCATTCATTGCTAGAGTTGGGCCCCTCTCCCAAAGCAATTCCCACTTGGTGGCCAATTAGTCTGAAAGAAGAGTTGCCTAAACTGTGGTGGCAATCTGTTAAGGTCCGACTAAAACAAATTCTTGAAAATAAGTCATTTTTAATCAAATCTAATCATGGCATCCTTTGTAATATCGCATCTTACTCTTTTGGACAAACATACTTATTAGTCTTAGTGATATTTAAAGGGAACCTCAGACTTAAAGACACGTAGGCTCTAATAAGCCACAATTGTTCTCTTTTACTAAAATATGTTATTTGAAACACATAAAATATTGCCATTGATTTAAAAATCTATAATATTTAGTACATGTTTTGACCTACGGAAGGCTCCATGTTTTTATACCTGTAATGGATGCTCAGCGTGATGACGAAGATTGTCACTGTCACTCGAAGAATACTACCGGTTTACTGCAATTCCTGCTACGCGGCGAGATGTCCAACACAAGCGCTCATCGGTTAAAAGCGGCGAGTACTTACTATTTGTGTTTTTATTGAGTCTTTTATAACCTTTTCATTGCCTCAAAATACTTTTTGAATGTGTTTCCCCTCTCATACTTTTAAGCATGGTGTTTTCTTGTTGTAGCTGTAAAGCAGATTGTTGATCTGTTGACCACATTAGTCATGTAGCATATTGTTGAAATTCAACCCACCCCCGGCCAAGGCGCACGGAAAACAGCGACAGCCGAACAAAGGGCCGCTCTGTCGATGCTCCCCCCGCGCATGCCGACCAGGAAGGCCGAACCTCGCGCGTCCACCTCTGATATTAACCCTGTGGACTGACTCCATGTTCCAAAAGTTTGAAAAAGACTCGCCGAAAGCAGGTTGACAATTTATTCGTCGACAATGGTCAAAAACAAGGCAAAAACAGACGACGGAGGGACAATTCTGGATCCAAAACAAGGCTACATGTTTCCAAGCAGCAAAATCTGTGTTATCTCAGTGTTCAGTCTTTTTAAAGTCCTTGGTGAAGCGGGCCGTGTCGAAGGTGTGTCCGAAGGTGTGTCTGGGCGTTGCTTTTGGGTCTTCCCCTCTGTGGCCGGTTTTGGCGGCTTAGGTTCGTGCGCGGATGGGCACCCGCTTTCAACTTTTTGTCCGGGCTGTCTCTACTTGTTTTAGGACAAAGCGCTTTGTCCTTGGAGTTTGCTGGGAGAGCTGATTGCAAGAGTTGGTGCGTCAATCTTGTTCGAGACGCACGTGTTGGGCTTCTGTGATAAGACGGCATTGTGTATCTCTTCTATTTCTTCTCATTAAACTATGGTGTGCTATTTATCTTACATTAGTAGTGCAGTCCTACCGTAAATATGCAAATGATACTATTTCCTGATTAATTATATTACGTGTGTTAGAGTAATGCAAACAGTTATACGGTGCCTACGAGAAATGGTTCCTTTTCTCATCTCCCCCTCATTAGCCCGGATAAGGTGATTCACTTTACTGTGTCAAAGGGCATGTTGTGGAGTCTGCTTAAACAATAGTTAGATGAATGTGTTAGACTAATGCAAACAATTATATGGTATGTGTGATGACGGTACCTTTTCCCTTCAATATTTAAACCACCCTTATTTGATATCACTGCGTTTAAGTATTCTCTTAAGAAATTTTTTAGTATTTTCTGTCTGTATGCATCTAAACAAAACAAGCCGAAAGCGCACGGTAGTACTTTGGGTGTCAAATTAGCCTCTTGTAGCACATTAGCCTCTTGTAGCACATTTTGCCCGTGTAGCACATGTTGGCAGAACAGCGTTTTTTTTTCCTGCTCTCATCTCGTCTCATCCCGTCTTTCCTGTTTATTTCGCTTTTGCAGCTCGTTTTGTAAAATATCGACAGTGCTGTCATGCTCATTATGTCAGCAATTCGGGGCAGGCAGGTTGTGGACCCAAATGCAGGGAAAAGGAAGCAGGGAGGCAGACTGGCAGTGCACAATGATTTAATTAAGGCTAACAAAAAAACAAAGTATCAACCAATATTGTGGGGATCCAAAAAACACAGAAACAAACAAAACTCAGGTCACTAACAAAAGGCTTGATATAAAAAACTTACGTTGAGGAACACAAGGACTTGGACGGAGAAAACTTGAGAAAACTGACGAGCACATGGGCATTGACATAGACTTTGACGTTGTCAATGACGCAACCACGAGTGAAAAGAAACTGGGTGCTTATATACACACATGCAGACAAGGGGTAACGAGACAACGAGGAACAGCTGAGTAATACAGGAGGAAGCACTAGGAGAAGGCACCCCAGGTGAAATCAATGGGTAATCACAGGGACAAGTCACACTAGGAAAAAAACAACACAAAACCTAACACATTAATGTTAATGTTGAAATGTCAAATTGAAAGGGTTGAACAGATGACATGTTTATGTCGCTAGAGTCATCCGGCAGCGTAACCATGTAACATCACCGCCCTGCCACGTCAACAACAATGCCAACCTAGTACTTAAACTAATTTTACAAATTGTAGAAAAATGAAAACATCAGGAGGGGTTTCAATATCAAAAATTTTAACCATAATAACGTTTATTTTTAAGAACTACAAGTCTTTCTATCCGTGTATCCCTTTAAGTCAAAATGTGTTTGTTTTCGTGAAGTTTTAGACGACGAAATCTCAGACAAATTTTGTCTAGTTTTGGTCGACGACTATTCAAAATGTTTTCGTCCGTAAAATTCAAAACTTTTAGTCTAAAAGTACTACAAGGACAAAGGCAATTTCGTGATGATAATACACACTCAGCAGGAAAACCGTACCTTATTTTCAATTAATTATACCCACCTGGATGCAATGAACTGCATGTAAAAAAATGTTGTCCGAGAGTTTAAGACAACACTCGCCACGCTAAATGTTAAAGCGAACGCTATGCTACGCTACGAGTTACATTTAGTCTGCGAAGCAAAATTGGACATCCTCTCTTTCCAAGATAAAACAAATCTTCCAATGCTCGAAGCACAAATTTACACCTGTGAGGTTTGAGGTGGGCAGCATCTTTCACATGAGTGACACAACCCACGTACTCCACGTACAATATGATAATGTCATGTATTGTGAACATATGGCAGAAACTATGTCACACTTTTATCTTCTTGTCGTCTCGTCAGACCAAAACTGGCATTCGTCTTGTTATATTTTAGTCTCCCGAGCCATGTTTCGATCTCGTTATTGTTATGTTAGTCATGAAAAGAGATATTTTCGTTATCGTCATCGTTGACGAAAACAACGAATTGCATTGTCCAAAGAATTGACACTGTATGGCAAAGAAACTGTTGATTTACCCCCCTAGTGTATTACCTGAAAAATACACTTATACTGCGTATATGTACATGATGAATTTGTAAATGTAGTTAATGCTGTGCATGCAATTCTTATTTAATTCACCAGAATAAGTAGCTAGACCATTTTGCCACGCTACAGTAGGTTCCACTTCCTGCTCGATGGTTAGCGTCACACTAGCCTTCTGCGGTTGGCGTCCACAGTCATTTTTCTGTCTAATTATTTCCTTTTTTGTAGCGGGCCGCAACTGACAGTGATGGATCGCAGGTTATATATGTGCATTCTTGTCTCGCGTATATGTTGGACGTGATCGGCGTACACTCACGCTGACCAAACACAACCTTGGAAAGATTGGGTTCCCACCATCTTTCTCTGCTTTTCCCATTCCGCTTTGTCTTCATTTTCTCCCACTTCACTGATGTATCGTTAGAACGCGTCACCCAGACAGAAGTGTAACTTGTGCCATCGTGATTACGCCACATACATGCGAAGCTTCTCACATGGATCTGCTGTATAAAAGATCTGTGATTGGATGTTTTCTTTGTCTGAGCTGTCAAATAGAAGTCCATCATGGTTGACTTAATGTTAATTCAAGATGCTTTTACAGTATGCAGTAAATCTTGATTACTCTGCTTACGTCTGTGGAGAAATCACTCATGGTTGTATAATCATTCTGGATCTAGGCTTATAATTGGTTATGAGGGTATAAAATAGTCAATTTATTTTGTGAAATGTACTTTAAAAACTTTCATATTTTCCTAAAAAGCTTTTTTATTTGGGGGGGGGGGGGGGGTAAAAATGAAACTTTCAAGAAACTAGACTTTTCTGGTAAGGCACTAACTCTGAAACACTGACAAAAAAAATCTCTATTTCCGATTTACTAGGCTTGTCATGTAGTAAACATTGATTCTAATCATAAAAAATGATGAAATACAGCATGTAAAACTACTTTATAGCAGGTGGTAATTTTTTTACATGCACTAAATTATGGCAGCTGCGTACAGAACCGAGCTGTAAAACTTAAACACTGTTGTGCGGTATGAAAAAAATCGCCAACGCTAACATTTTAATTGACAAAAAAAGATTCCAGACAGCAAGCAGATGAAGACAATTGGGAGTTAATGGCGCGCAACGTTTTCAGGCACTCCAAGGACACCACTGCAAAATCGCATATGACTAATAGGCCTGTGCTGCTGCTCATGAAATGGACTTTTTCGATTTTGCCCAAACACTCATTTCTCTATCCATTTCCAATGGCAAAAAACATATTTAACACTATCAAAATGCTGGTTATCCTAACATTTTTGTTAAATTGGCACATCAAAACATTCACAAAACCATGGCCCAATAAAGAAATCAGCTAGTTTTTTTTTTTCAAAAATGTACAATTCTGACAAAATTTGACAAAAACCTGCCCATACACATACAATGGCCGCATTCACTTCATAAGGGCTGCAGCTATCGATTATTTAGGTAATCTATCAATTAGTTCAAGTAATTGGATTGAGAACATTTAATGCTTTGCAGAAGAAGTTTAAGGAGATGTAAAACAAAGGCTTGCCAAGATTGCACTTTTAAAAGAGCATTCAATGTAGATACAAAAAAATAAAATTCCCGAGTGTTTTTACAAACTACGCAGAATTGCACTTTCATTTCACAAGAACAATAAATCTAATTTAAAAATAAATTAAAATACCTGAGCCTAGCCTAAAAGAGTTTAAATTTTTAGTAAATGTGGATCAAAATACAATGAAAGAAAAACTGGCTACCTTGTATAGCAAAATTCTGCTACATTTTTGTTTTTCACAAAACTCTTAATAAATCGTTTAAACACATATTCCCATGAAAAACTGCTAAATATACCTCTAAACTATATTACAATTGCATAAACAAGCATATTAGTGCAAACAAAAACTCACAAACTTATGTTGGTCTTAACAGGGAGCAGCTGTATTCAGCCATTTTAGATGAGTTATGCCATACTCAATGTTGCCACTAGAGAGCAGTATGTCCACCAAAATTAATCAAACTAAATGCAAACACTTTCAAAACAAACCATTACAACACCATTCTAATTAAACGAATTCTCAAATAGGCAAAATTTAATTCAAAGCTTTTTTCTAATTGAATTACACGAATTAATCGATTAATCAATGCAGCACTAATTTCATATGGCAGATTCAACGTGTCCATTAAGTCCTATTGATTTTCAGCACAGACCTACAAAAAAAATATGAAAGTGACACAAAGTCAACAGAAAGTGACCCCTAAGTGCTGCAAAACCAACACGAAGTGACCCATAAATGTCCTAAACTCAACAAAAAAATAATCCAAAATTAACTAGGGCTGTCAAATTTATTGCGTTAACGGGCGGTAATTAAGTTTTTTTGATTAATCACGTTAAAACATTTGACGCAATTAACGCATGCACGGAATGACCCATTCATGCGTTGCCTCAAACAGTTTACAATGACGCCGTTTTAGCACATTGAGAGCGAAAAGACAGAGAAATGCGAGTGGATACAGGCGTTCATTGGACCGCGCCATTTTATTGGCTTAAGGTTTGGCAGACACTACTAATAGCCATGGTTGCCCAACTTCCCATCATGCATATGGACGGAGCAGGAGACGATGTTTTTCTTAACACGCTTAATTGAACACAATGCTGAACATACTGTATACCATTTGCAGCCACCACTGACAGTCATGGTTGCCCAACTTTCCAACATGCTTTTGGGCGGAGCAGGAGACATTCGTTTTCTTAAAACGCCCAATTGAACACAACGCAGAACATACTGTATACCATTTGCAGCCACCACTGATACTCATTGTTGCCCAACTTCCCATAATGCTTTTTATTGTTGTTGGTGGATGTGGGTTTTTACGGACAATAACCCACATCCACCAACAACAATAACTCTGAACTGGTTTGCATTGTTGCAGTATGTCACTACCCACTCCTTCCTCCTCCCTTACCCTTACCCTTGCCTATTGGTTGACAACCAGTATACTTCATTATACTTGATTAACTCATCTGGCTTTGCACTGACTTATAACTGTTCTTATCAGGTATATTTTTGCTCTGCACTTTAGCACTGACATGACTTTATGCTGCTGTGGAATCTTTTTTGTACTTATGTCTAATACTGTGTCAATGTTTACACTTGGTACTTAAGGGTATTTATTATATGGGTTTTGCACTTTACCAACTTAGTTGTATGGATGCTCCAAACAAAGTTTCGTTGTGCTTTTTGCAACAATGACAATAAATATTCTGAATCTGAATGTGGGCGGGGCAGGAGACATTATTTTTCTTATACGCCTAATTGAACACAACGCAGAACATACTTTATACCATTTCCAGCCACCACTGACAGTCATGGTTGCCCAATTCCCATCATGCTTTTGGGCGGAGCAGGAGACATTCTTTTTCTTACATGCCTAATTGAACACAACGCAGAACATACTGTATACAATTTGCAGCCACCACTGACAGTCATGGTTGCCCAACTTCCCATCATGCATTTGGACGGAGCAGGAAATGTTCTTGTACTTAACTTGTACTCAAATGTATCTTTCTATCCGTGGATCCCTTTAACAGAAAGAATGTTAATAATGTTAATGCCATCTTGTGGATTTATTGTTATCATAAACAAATACAGTACTTATGTACAGTATGTTGAACGTTTATGTCTGTCTTGTGTCTTATCTTTCCATTCCAACAATAATTTACAGAAAAATATGGCATATTTTAGAGATGGTTTGAAATGTGATTAATTACGATTAATTAATTTTTAAGCTGTGATTAACTCGATTAAAAATTTTAATCGTTTGACAGCCCTAAAATTTACAGAAAGCGGCCAGTAAGTACCTCAAAATTAAGTCATTAACTGCAGTTGAGAACGGTAGACATCCAATACATTTAAACAGTGAATGCTCAATATTCAGTGCCATTTGCCAGTCCAAAGGAATTGGACATCTTGCGCTGTCAATGGCAGCCAATGACTCACCCACTATCACAATTTTTGCCCACTAAGAATATTTCATTCCATATCGAGTTACCCCAGCTTCTTTTTCCCTGAGAATTTGCCTCCACAAGCAAATAAATCACACAGGCCTTGATGAAGTACCTGACAATAGAGTTAGCGCTACGCCGGCTGTTTTTATAGCAACATGGCGGAGGAGGGCAATTAGAGGAGCGCATAATTTACAGTACGGCGTGCAGGTGGGCGGCGAGACCACCTTAGTGACAAACGAGGGCCAAATAAAGCAACACAATCAAGTTCTGTTTGTGTATTGGGGTTTTCTTATGTGACTTATAGTGTTGGCTTAGTGCTGCTCGCTCGATGAATGATCACGTTTTATACTTTGTTGATCTTTTTGCTCCCTCTCGCTCTATTATTTATGAAATAGCCCTTTTCATTTTACTGCCGTCTTCCCGTCTCTCTGGTATTATGTCATCAGAGTCAAAAAGGCACGGGTGAAGGGGGGGAAAAACAGCTTGACGGAAGACACCCACAGTGCGAATGGGAGCCGGAAATTGCTAAAAAAAAATGTACAGTGGTACCTTGAAGTACACGTTTAGAAACAGATTCTTCTTAGTCGTGCGATAACGACACCAAACAGGGACGGTGTAACTGTCCACAAACACGTCTGAAGGCTCGGCTATTTATTCCTTCGCATCGGATGGGAATGCGGGAAATATATTTAGTAGTTGGCGACAGACGGCGAAGGGCACCAGCGGGTCCAGTCAAGTTGGTTTATTTATGTCGCAAGATGGATGAGAAACTACTGTAATGCGAAGCTAGTTATCTTCAAGATGCACAATGGAGATGAGCCGTCCTGATATCGTTAGCATAGTTGCTAATGTAAGAGTTGAAGATTTTTGGTAAACGTGAGTTAGCTACAGTAATTAGCTACCGTAATTTTTGGACTACAACCAGGTACTTTTATCCCTCATTTTGGATCCTGCGTCTTATAGTCCAGTGCGGCTTATTTTTGGATTTAATGGGGCTAATAGGTGACACTTTATTTGACACCGGCGTCATAAGACTGGACTTACAGTGTATCACAAAAGTGAGTACACCCCTCACATTTCTGCAGATATTTAAGTACCGTAATTTTTGCACTATAAGGCGCACCGGACTATAAGCCGCTACCCACCAAATTTGGCACGAAAACGGCATTTGTTCATAGATAAGCCGCACTGGACTATAAGCCTTAGCTGTCCTCAATGTATTATGGGAAATTTACAGCGAAAGATATTAACCGGTAACACTTTATTTGACAGCAGCATCATACAACTGCCATAAGACCAAATAAACCACCATTAAGCCTTGACCCAATTGGCTGCAAATATTCATTGCTTCAAGAAGCTTCATTTGGCCATCACTGCTCCTTTGCGGGAGACAGTCAACCTCTGCTGCCACCTACTGTCAACACTGTTGTTGTCCAACATGCCTCATAGCATGCATTGCAGCGCTACAGAATCACAATTCATTTTCTGTGCTAATTATTTCTTCAGTTACTGTTCCAGTTGTTTCATTACTTGCTAGTTATGGTATTTGGTAACACTTTATTTGACAGTGGTGCCATACGACTGTCATAAGACAATCATAATTATGACATGACACTGTCCTGAGCATTAATGAATGCTTATACCATATGTCAATTAGTGTTATCCGGCAAATTATCTCACTTTTGAATGGATGTAAAAGATCCAAGCTGGACATAAATGGAGTTAGTGACGTAATTTGCCGGATGACACTATTCTATTCTATTCTATTCTATTCTATTCTATTCTATTCTATTCTATTCTATTCTATTCTATTCCATGACATAAGCATTCAGTAATGCCCATGATCGTGTCATGTCATAATTATGACGGTTTTATGACAGTGTTATGACACCGCTGTCAAATAAAGTGTTACCTATTAACCCAAATAAATCAACAAATAAGCCGCACTGGATGATAAGCCGCAGGATTCAAAATGAAGGAAAAAAGTAGCGGCTTATAGTACGAAAATTAGGGTATATCTTTTCATGGGACAACACTGACAAACTGACACTTCAACACAATGAAAAGTAGTCTATGTGCAGTTTATATAATAAAGTTATTTTCCCCTCAAAATATACCCATTAATATCTAAACCCCAGGCAACAAAAGTGAGTACACCCTTTAGAAACTACTTACATCCCTAAATGTCCAAATTGAGTAATGCTTGTCATTTTCCCTCCAAAATGCCATGTGACTCGTTACAGGAGTGCTGTCAGCATTGCTGCAGGGATTAAAGAGGTGGGGGGTCAGCCTGTTAGTGCACTTTACATTAAATTGGTGTGCATGGCTGTCACCCCAGGAGGAAGCCTCTTCTGAAGACGGTACACAAGAAAGCCCGCAAAGTTTGCTGAAGACATGTCAACAAAGCACATGGATTACTAGAACCATGTCCTATGGTCTGATGAGCACGAACAGGATGACCCCCCACCTCTTCAATCTCTGCAGCAATGCTGACAGCACTCCTGTAATGAGTCACATGACATTTTGGAGGGAAAATGACAAGCAGTACTCAATTTGGACATTTAGGGATGTATACGTTTTTTTATAGGGGTGTACCCACTTTTGTCGCCAGGGGTTTAGATATTAATGGCTATATTTTGAGTTATTTTGAGGGGAAAATAAATCAAAACTCTATTATATAAGCTGTACACAAACTACTTTTCATTGTGTCAAAGTGTCATTTTATCAATGTTGTCCCATGAAAAGATATACTTAAATGCAGAAATGCGAGGGGTGTACTCACTTTTGTGATACAGCGTGTATATGATAATTTGGCGGATGACACAAAATGACATCTGTCACATCATAATTATGATGGTCTTATGACAGTCTTATGACGCCGCTGCCAAATAAAGTGTTACCAAATACCATGACTAGCAATTAATGAAACAGCTGGAACAGTAACTGAAGAAATAATTATCACAGAACATGATTTTTAATTGTTATTTACATCTGTATTGCTGATATGCATGCTAGGAGGCATGTTGGACGATAACAGTGTTGACAGCAGGTGGCAGTAGAGGATGACTATCTCCCCCAAGGGAGCAGTGATGGCCAAATGAAGTTTCTTGAAGCAATGAAGCTTTGCACCCATTTGGTTCAAAGCTTCATGGAGTTCATTTGGTCTTATGACAGTCTTATGATGCCGCTGTCAAATAAAGTGTTACCAGTTAATATCTTTTGGTGTTAATATCCCATGATACAGTGAGAACAGCTGCAGCTGAAAGTCCAGTGCGGCTTATCTATGAACAAATGCCGTTTTCATGTCAAATTTGGTGGGTGGCGGCTTATAGTCCAAAAATTATGTGTTTTCTAGGTATTGTGAGGGGAAGTAGACAGTTATGCAACTAGATATACGCAGTCATTGTAAAGGCTGCTTTCTTATACTGTGCTGTATTTTTTTTCTAGAATTGTGAATTATTTGTCGGTACTGGGTTTTTTTTCTCAAAAATTGTTTGGTTTTTACCCCTAATTTTTACTATACTAGTATATACTAACCTATACTTATAATTTCATTACAAAATTGGTGTCACACCAGAAAAGAACAGTATCGCGTTATGTGATAAATTTCGGATTACGCATTATGTTTCATGTCATATCAAGGTTCAAGTGATAACGTGATAGGTTTTGCATTACAGTGTGGAAGTTTCTAATTTATTTGAATTATCATGGTCGATAGTGAAAATTATCAAATTATTAGTGCTGTTTAATTAGAATGTTTTCACGTGAAATTTATTATATGGTAAGTGCATAGGGCTGGAACAAAGGATTATTTTCATAATTGATTAATCGGACGATTAATTGAGCAATTCATCGATTACTCGGATATATGTCAATTTTTTCAATTACCTTCACAATTTACCTCCAATCTGTTTTAGGCATGTTGTAAGTAACAATGAAGACAAAATGGATGACTATTTCCTTCAAAAATGATATTTCATTATCACTTCCTGACTTCACTTTAGTCTACAACTGTATCGATAATCAAATTCGTTGGCAACTAATTCATTAATCGATTTTTTAATTGATTAGTTGTTGCAGCTTTATTAATAAGACGCTAGTTTTGAAAATTGGCAAAAATGTGAATTGTTGTTTTCCAAAGTAAAAGATTTTTGTTCATGTCCTTCTTTGACTTAATACAATGAAGAAACACTTAATAATATAATAATAATAAATAATAATATAATTATAATATCTACAACTGAGAAGGTATATGTATGTTATAATTTCAAGAATTTAGACAAGGCTAAGGTGAAACGACTAATTTGTTATAAAAATAGTTGTCGATTAATTTGCTAATCGATTAAATGTCGATTAATAAATTAATTGCTGAACAATTACAATGACATTTTATGGTAATAAATTTCACTTTAAATTTCACTTTACGCTAAAATTCTAAATTGATCCAAGAATTTTGTTTTTGGCCCTTTTTGTAATTTTTTTGTATGTTACAAATAAATATGTTAATCTCGTAAAAAAAATCATATTCCGATAACTTTAGGATTTTGTTTTTCGCTGTTTTGTATCTAGTATCTAGTTTGTTTTGTATCTAGTATCTAGTTTTCTATCTAGTACAGTAATATTATTTCTTATTAATGGTGATTCATTTATTCTTCCGTTGTAAAATTGGTAACTTCTTAGAGAACAGTCGAGTTTTTTTTCTCCAGTCTAACTTTTTCATGTTTTTTTCTCTAATTCATCCATCAATCATTCAATCATTCATTCCTACTACAACTTTAGACATGTAACATTTTTTTTCCTGGAACAGCATGCTGGACCAGATAAGCCAAACTCAGCTCAAGGGCCTCATTTTTTTTTCTTTGCTCCTTGGATCCAAAGCAATAGTGGCTTTCCCAGCCCATTAATAGGAAGGTGCTTATGGACAGTGGAAATACCCGCACAGCTGCAGCTCAGCCATATGTGATCCTGCTGTCAAACGCCCAGAAAATACTTAGTGGGCTCTCTCTCCAATGCGGTCTTGCGCTACAGTAGCGTCAGCTGTCCGGCCAACTTGACAGCCGTTTTTTGCAAGCAAATTCTATCTACTTTTGCTTTAAAATTGACAACTGGAGGATAAACTTTCTCCTGTCCAAAAATGCTTTGATTCTTTCCAGTCATGGCTATAAACCGATGGGATTCCCCAAGGGTCAATCATCGAACCCTTGTTTTCCAAACATTCTGTTAGCCAGCTAATAGAAGAACTGTTTTGGGAATAATTTTACTCATCTTCTTGTATTTGTAAGCATCATGCCATGTGAACAAACGTCCCTTGTCTATTTGCTGGAGTTTTACACTAAAGCTTTTGGCAAATCCGCGTTATTTGGGAGGAACAATGGGCTGGATAAGTGAACGACCTACCTGCTGGAAACCAGGCAACTAGACAAGCTCATTGTTTGCGTTAGTAACCCTACTGATCCCGTTTAATCGCTGTGTAATTCCCGCGGTTGTCATACAGGTCTGTTTTTACAGCAGACGGGGGGGTCGAGCGTGTGAGAGGTCGCCGAGTGGTTAAGTGGAGGATCCTCCAGTGGGGGGTGAATAATTGGTTGCAGGATTTGCGTGTCTGCGCTGTCCACGACAAAGTGGCATTGTTTAATGAGTAAACGTTTAGATTGGATTTTTTAAGTGGGGAGAATTGCATTAGAGTGGTGTTGTAGCAGAGGCAGCGGGATGATTTTTGCCTTACCTTGTGAAGTTTGCAGGTAGCAACATGTTAAACCATTTAACCGTGAGAGCAGTAATCAATTTAAAACAAGTTAGAAAGTGTTAGTTGCTGTGTTTTTTGGCATGACAAACTGGGGTGCAAGTCAATGTCATGGCGATACGATATCGATTCTTACTACGCTGTTTGCCGATATTACAAATGGCTGCCATGATTTGATTCAACTAAATTCAAGGGACTTTGATCGACCTAAAGCAATACAAAATACCAAGCATTTATGACACTCTTGACAATTTTGTTGCAAAAATATTTCAGACATTTGAATGAAAATCATTCCTCTTAACTCAGGGGTCGGGAACCTATGGCTCGCGAGCCAGAGCTGGCTCTTTTGATAGATGCATCTGGCTCGCAGACAACTCTTTATTTAGGGAAAAAAAAATAAAAAAATAGTTATACTCCTTTGTGCATTGCGAGAAACGGCAACTGTCGCCTGTCATATGCTGGTGTTGTGCAGTGATGAGCAGACCTGACTTTTGCGGTGTATGTTAACTTCTTTAATGCTCCAACAATACTCGCGCACTTCACGCTAGATATAATCAAAAAGCTATCTAGATGCGCTACTATCCCCCCAGTATCGTACTTTCCAGCAGGAATGGACAGAGGAATTTGCTTTGTGGAGAGTTTTTGACGACTTTTCGGATAAAGACAAGATAATTAAACGGATAAAAGATATGCCTCTGTCGGCAAGAACTGTTCACGATCTGATGAACAAATGATGTCAAATCAAATTGAGGCAACGCAAGTGAAGGCCATGAAAGCGGCACCATTTTTTCTCTCGCTTTGGATGAGTCAACAGACGTAAGCAATTTATCCCAGTTTAGCGTGATTGCAAGGTTTTGACTATGAAACGGACAACAAGAGGGGATGATTTATTCAAGTCCTTCACTGAGTTCGCCATGAAAAAAATCTACCATGGATAAACTTGTTTCGGTGTGCACTGATGGTGCTCCGTGCGTGGTGGGGAAAAGCAGGATTTGTGGCGCTTCGTGAATATGAAAAGAGACGCATCCTAAGTTTTTCAATGTCTGCATGAAGCTTAACCCCATCAAGTATCAACCAGACTACAAAGCTATCAGCAAAACCATGCAGCACCAGATGTCACATTAATGGTAAGATATACTCATCATTGATTAGCAACAGAATAACAATGTTATTAAAAAGAATTCAGAGAATTATTGTACTTTAAAAGTGTTGAAATTACATAAAATGTACACATCATTAATTGTATTTTTAGTTTAAACATATTAAATAGCTCTCACGGAATTACATTTAAAAATATGTGGTGTTTATGGCTCTCTCAGCCAAAAAAGTTCCCGACCCCTGTCTTAACTTATTGACTTCCAATGACGGTATTTTTTTCTATAAAAAAATAAAATAAACAAAAATAAAAGAAAAACTGGATTAATTAAAAATATTTCTTTTTAAATACAGCAAAAATGAATATATGTAAATTATATTTGGATTCTAATATGAGAATGATATGTTAAGAAACTTAAAAAAGAGAATTTGGACAATTTTTAGGAAAACAATGTCTCTGTACAATTCATCAACTATCAATATAATTGTCGATGAGTTCTTTAATTGCAAATACCATGATGATGATGCAAATCAATTTGATTGGGTGGTTTCTCTACCAAGCGATGTATCAATCCAGATCGATGTTTCGCTACCAAACTCGCTAGTAAAGGCATCACTGTATATTCCTCCTTGAATTGGCACTATAGATTAAAGTGATGAAGCATCTGTGCAATAAATACATTCCTCATTTTGTGAGCTGTAAAACTCTTTTAGCGATCCTGGAGGAGTTCTAGTTCAAGTCCCCGTCTAATGAAGGCTCTACCTCGCGGGTGAGGAGATTTCTCCAAATGACACTAATTTACATATGATGCATTTAGCCAGCAGGAGGAGGAGGAGGCCTACCTAATTCCATTTGGACAGTTTCCCCCCTACTTTTTTTTTTTGGGCGTCATTAGCAGCTGGCTCAAATCTAATTCTTGCAATTTCATCAGGCCCATCTTGGAAAAGCCTCAGCGAGCTCATCAGAGAGCCGCGTTTATTGCTAAGTGTTCTCTATTGCATTAGCGCGCAATAAAGCGGCCCGGGGACGGCCAGCGACGTTTACGCGCAATCTAGTTAACACTGAGCCCATTCGCTCTTTATTGGGACGCAATCAATTTTTATTCATTTTAAAAGCCGGCGTGCCTTTCTTTCATTGTGCTTCCCGTCCCCCGCCCGCCGGCGGCTTATTACGCGCTAAACTTATTACGCGCTTGTTTGGCAAAATCGTAATGTTTGTACTGAAGGTATCCTACTTGACAGGCGACACAGACGCGTGATTTGCTTTTTAAACATGTCATTAGCATGTTTGTCATGTTAGTTAGACTTTTTTTCTTTTTCAAAACAGATTTTTAGAGAAATCTTGTTTTTCTGGTGATTTACAGTTTGTTTTTAAATCTGTGTATTTTCTTTAGATAGCTGCTATTTTGTGTTTTTTTCTCATATTTCTCAAGATACACTTTTGTGGATTTAAATATTGATTTTTTTTTAACAATGTTAGCATTGTTATTTCTAGGGCTGTCAAAATTAACGTGTTAACGGGCGGTAATTAATTTTTTAATTAATCATGTTAAAATATTTGACGCAATTAACGCACATGTCCCGCTCAGACAGATTTAAATGACAGTATAGAGAAATGCCCATTTGTTAATTGTGTTTTGTGGAGTTTTGCTGCCCACTTTATTTTTTTATTGAAAAATTTACAAATTTTATTAAAACGAAAACATTGAGGGGTTTTAATATAAAATTTCTATAACTTGTACTAACATTTATCTTTTAAGAACTACAAGTCTTTCTATCCATGGATCGCTTTAACAGAATGTTAATAATGTTTATGCCATCTTGATTTATTGTTATAATAAACAGATACAGTCCTTATGTACCGCATGTTGAATATATATATCCATCTTGTGTCTTATCTTTCCATTCCAACAATAATTTACAGAAAAACATGGCATATTTTATAGATTGTTTTAATTGCGATTGTGATTAATTACAATTAATTAATTTTTTAGCTGTAATTAACTCGATTAAAAATTTTAATCGTTTGACAGCCCTAGTTATTTTTTTAAATGGAAAATTAATGACAACTTTTTGTTGTAATAAGATTGTGTTTATGCATAACATTACATATGTATATACTTAATTTTTGGACTTACCATTATGCTTTTTTTTCTAATTCACATTTTTTCTTTAAAATTGCTAATTTATTCTTTTTTTTCAAAGTGCTTTTGTGATGATAAAATAATTGCTAACACATCTTTTAGGTTCTTCAGTATGACCTTTTTTTTACCTTCATTTGTTCCATACTGTACTTTTCTTATAATATTGCTGACTTTTTGTCCAATCATCTGATTATTCTCTCTAAAAAAAATATGATTATTCTCTTCTAAAACGATCCTTTTCTCCATAGTATTTTGACTGTACTTTTGTAACATTAAAAGGATCCACGGATAGAAAGAGTCGTAATTCTTAAAAGATGAACGTTATTATGAGTTAAAATAATTTTGATATTAAAACCCCTCTTGATGTTTTCGTTTTTATAGTATTTGTAAAAATTAGTTTAAATAGTAGGTTGCCATTGCTGTTGACGTAGCAGGGCGGTGACGTCACATGGTAAACCTGCCGGGCTTCCAGTGTATTACTCTTGCGACATAAACATGTCATCTGTTCAACCCTTTCAATTTGAACCCGAGAGGAACATTAATGAGCATGACAGCACTGTTGATATTTCAAAAAACGAGCAGCAAAAGCAAAATGTGCAGGAAAGACGGGATTCGACGAGACGGAAGTAGGGGGGAGGGGGGAACTGTGTCCTCCCAAAATGTGCTACACCAGCTAAACGTTCTACAAGAGGCGAATTTGACACCCAAAGTACTACCCTGCGCTTTCAGCTTGTTTTGTTTAGATTCATACAGACAGAACATACTAAAAATGCCTTTAAAAAGCACTTAAACGTTGTAATAGCAAATAAGGGAGGCTTAAATATGCTACGTGAATAATGTGGTCAACAGATCAACAATCTGCTTTAAAGTTACCACAAGAAAACAAAATGCTTAAAAGTATGAGAGGGAAACACATGCTAAAAGTATTTTGAAGCAATGAAAAGGTTTTATAAAGACTCAATAAAAACACAAATAGTAAGTACTCGCCGCTTTTAACCGATGAGCACATGTGTTGGACGTCTCCCCATGTAGAAGGAATTGGAGTAACCCGGTAACAGGGGTCGCGTTAACCGAATATTTTCCGTCTTTGACCGATTTTTAAAACGGTGACGGAAAAAACTGAAGTCCATCCGTCATTTTGACCGGTTGCAATTCACACCCCAGACCACAGGGGGGCGAGTGTGCATATTAATTAGCTATTGTCTCTCTTGATGCATGACGTCGTTGGCCTTACTCTGAAAAATGTCAAGGCAACTGAGTGTCCGAAGTTTCTTCAAAAAGCCCCAAAACGACGATGGTGTTGATAAAAGAGGTGAAAAAACAGGGACTGCACAAGCGGGCACGCAATTCAAGTCCATGCGCACCAGGAGGAAAGTGTGAGACGACGTTCAGGCCACAGCAGGTGAACTGTTAATTTAATTGTTCCATATGCTACATATGGTAGGCTACCTACCTACTGTGGCCACAGTAAGCTGTTTTTGTCACTGCGGAGAAAAAGTTACATATTCATCTGCTTGATGTGTGATGGCACGGTGTGGATTCTCTGTTAAGCTTGTTCGGACAGAATATTAATTTAAAATGAATGAAAACTAAATACTATTGAATATGTTGAAGCGGTATGCAATGTTAAGAGTCTTGTTAGCTGTAGGCGCACTATCCTATTCCCCTCACTATCCACTCGCGGGGGCCTGCGCTTGTCAGCGACGTTCCTTATTCTCGCTATATGATTATACAACTTTAACATTTGTTAATAATACGCTCTGTGTGTAGTATCATCCATCGCTTTTCCTTTTTAAATGGGCACTTATAAGCGAACGCAAGAAGTAACAACGGGAACATTTTTAAACAGGCATTTCACGGGAGAGCATTTCGACTCTTCGGCCAATCATATAGCGAGAGCGAGTGGATAGTGAGGGGACCGCGCGCGGCTCTTAAGTGTCTCTGTCACGTGACTGTCGTAGCCGGTAACGCGCTCGGCCAAAGGGACACACAAGTACGGAAGGTGAATTATGCCAAACAAAGGGTCACCACAATGCCATTATCATCATTTTAAAAATTTAAGTGACGGGTAAAAATAGATTATGACCGGATTTTTATGACCCTGTCAGTCAAAATGACAGACAACGAAAAAGTCTAGCGCAACCTCTGCCCGGTAGTATTCGTCAAGTAACACAGTGACAATCTACATCATCACTCCGAGCGTCCATTGCATGTATAAAAACATTGCGCCTTCCGTAGGTCAAAACATGTACTAAAAATTATGGCAATATTTTATGTGTTTCTAATAAGCTATTTTCGTAAAACAGAACAATTGTGGCTTTTTAGACCCTACAAGTCTTTAAGTCAGAGGTTCCCTTTAAGATTTTTCTTTCAACATTCTCTGTTTGACCTCTTTTGGTTCTTTGGAACCAACCTATTTTTAATAGAAATACATGGTAAAATACATTTATAGTTTTTGCTTTGGCCTAATCTGTCGCTTTACATAACATACTGTAAAGCAATCTACCCACGACAGGAAACCACCATTAGTCGGTCAACCGTGATTCATACCCAAGGTGTATGTGTGAACTCTCGGTCTGAGCTAATTAGAGGACTTATGTGCTAAGATATCAACGCTTTTCCTCTTGTCTTTAATGGCTCCCATTTGACTTGCCGTGTTGTATCAGGTACTCCTTTGTACCCTTCAGGAACACATTAACCCTAACCGATGACTATTTTTACATCTTTGTCCTCCAATTGTCGCATGATGCACTTGTGGAAGGTTAATGTAGGAGTTGTCCATCTGATTTTTTTGTCTTGTGAGCGCACACTTGGCAAACGAGTGCTGTATTATATAACAAAGAATATACACAAAAAAGAATTAGTGAATAACAAACAATTACAAAGAATTAGTATAACTAGAGATGTCCGGGTCCGATCACATCATTTTCAAAGTATCGGAATTGGCAAAAAAATATTGGCCATGCCTTTTTTTTTTAATAAATATACAGTATATATATATATTTTTTAATTAAATCGTTTTCTAATTGTATTTAACGTTACAGACATAATATGTTACACTCACCCAGAGTCTTTAGTTTAGACTTAAGGTACGGTTATCAAATTTATCCCAATAACGGCAGAAATTAATTTTTTAAAAAATGTATCACGTTAAAATATTTAACGCAATTAATGCATGCACTGCACGACCCACTCACGCATTGTCCCGCTCTATCTGTAATGGCGCCATTTTACCTATATAGAGAGATAAAAGGCAGCGTAAAATGAGTAGAGTGAAATTTGGCAGCCTTTGGAGCCTTTTTTTAATTGGCAAAAGCCTTACAATCCCTCTCCCTACGATTAGAAATACCATGGGAAGCAATGTGGGGAAGCAAGGTAGCACTTGATCTTTTTCTTAACACCTTATGTTATTTGCCAACGCAGAGAGGATATATGAATTGGTAGCACTGCGCACAGTCATGGTTCCACTTCCCATCATGCATTTGGCCATGGATACAGTTTACATTTACTGAAAGCTCAACAAATACACGAGATGGCAATATTTAGTCACAATATAAAAAGTCACAAGTCTTTCTATCCGTGGATCCCTCTCACAGAAAGAATGTTAATAACATAAATGCCATCTTGAGGATTTATTGTCATAATAAACAAATACAGGACTTCTGTACTGTATGTTGAATGTATATATTCGTCCGAGTTTTATTCATTTTTTTCTTAATGCATTGCCAAAATGTATATGATCGGGAAAAATTATCGGGAATGACTGGAATTGAATCGGGAGCAAAAAAAAAAAAAGCAATCGGATCGGGAAATATCGGGATCGGCAGATACTCAAACTAAAACGATCGGGATCGGATCGGGAGCAAAAAAACATGATCGGAACAACCCTAGGTATAACCATAACAAAGAATCAGTGAACATTTCTTTGACATTCTTACTGAGAATGCTTTTAATACACTGATCTCAAACTTAAGGCTCGAGGCCAGATTCGGTCTGCCACATGATTTTGTACGAGATCATGTGTGTCAACTAGGTGTATGACAAAATATTGAAAAGGTTATACATCTGATACTTTGTATCCTGAAAGGTTATCGATATGCTCCTGCCAAGAATTGAAATAGCGTTTCAAAAAGGTGTCACTCAGTGTTGTTTTTGGCAGCCATTTTAATTCTCATCTTAGTCTTAGTCTTTTGGACAGAAATACTTATTAGTCTTAGCCATATTTTAGTCATTTCAAAATGTGTCCATCTTTGTCTAGTTTTCGTCAACGAAAACTTCGTCTAGTTTTGGTCGACAATTCTCAAGATGTTTTCGTCCAAAAACTTCAAAAGTTTTAGTTCACGAATAACTAAATAAATAAAGGTTTCCAACAATTTTGAATGAACACGTGCACATAAAAGTAGAGTCTAAAAGGAAATCACCATTTTCATGATGATGTACACACTCAGCAGGAAAACAGCACATTATTTGCAATTAATTAAACTTACCTTGACGCTACTGCATGTACCGTAATTTTCGCACTATAAGGCGCACCTGACTATAAGCCACACCCTTCAAATTTGGCAAGAAAATGGCATTTGTTCATAGATAAGCCGCACTGGACTATAAGCTGCATCTATCCTCACTGTATATTAGGATATTTACACCAAAAGATATTAACCGGTAACACTTTATTTGACAGGCGTATCATACGACTGTCATAAGACCAAATGAACCACCATGAAGCTTCAAGAAGCTTCATTTAGCCATCACTGCTCCCTTTGGGGAGACAGTCAACCTCTGCTGCCAACACTGTTGTCTTCCAACATGCCTCCTAGCATGCAGTGCAGCGCTACAGATGTAAATACCAATCAAAATCCATGTTCTGTGCTAATGAATTCTTCAGTTACTGTTCCAATTGTTTCATTAATTGCTAGTTATGGTATTTGGTAACACTTTGACAGTGGTGCCATAAGACTGTCATTAGACAATCATAATTATGACATGATGACACTGTCATGAGCACTAATGAATGCTTATAACAGATGTCATTTATTGTTATCCAGCAAATTATCTCAATTTTGAATAGATGCAAAAGATCCAAGCTGGACATAAATGGAGTTAGTGACATAATTTGCCAGATGACACTTAATGACATCTGTGAAAAGCATTCAGTAGTGCCCATGATAGTGTCATGTCATAATTGTGACGGTCTTATGACAGTCTTATGACAACGCTGTCAAATAAAGTGCTACCTATTAACACAAATAAAAAACAAATAAGCCGCACTGGACTATAAGCCTCAGGATTCAAATTGAAGGAAAAAAGTAGCGTCTTATAGTCCGAAAATTACGGTAAAATGTTTTCTGAGAGTTTGAGAAACCACAGAGTCACCGCGCTAAATGGTAATGCTGACACAAAGCCATGCTAACGCTACAAGTTAGTTTAGTGTGTGATGATCACTCAGCACAGACGTTTAAAGGCTAAAGGGGGGGGGGGGGGGCAGCACGTCAGATGAGTGACACGACCAAACACTGCTAAATGCATTCTAACTACACATACAATAAGTAAATATCACACATTGTGAATTTATGACGGAAATTATGATGAATTTCGTTCTCGTGTCATCAGACGACAACTGGCATCCATCTCGTTATGTTTTTGTCATATTTGTTTGCTTTTTCAATTCTTTTTCCTGTATTCAGCACCTGATTGAGCCAGATGGGCGTGGTAATGCAACACACCTGTGCTGCATTAGGAAAGCTCAATATTTAAGGAAGCCTGTCACCATCTGCCAGTGTCGGACTATTACATGGCAACCTGCTAGCTTACCGCTGCTGTGTGCATCATCTCGAGTTCTACTTGCCATTTACGGTTGTATTCTTTGTTATCACGTTGTTGTAGTGCTAGTATTTTTGTTGGACTTTGCCATCACTTGTTTTATCCTTTTTCCAGCCTTTGTGGCTTCTCCTTAGTTTTCTTGCCGACTAGGTTCGTGCCATTTTTGTTTGGTATTTTGTCTCGTGTGTTCTGGCGTGCTCCTTTAGTTCTCGTTTTGTAATAAATACAACAAACTTCAACTTCTGTGTTTGGATCCATATTTAACGGCTTGCCGTTTCATAACAGTTTTAGTCTCCCAAGACACGTTTTCAGCACGTCATTGTAACATCATCGTCATGAAAAAAAATTTTCGTTGCCGAAATATTTTCGTTATCATCATCATTGACGAAAACCACACTGGTGTCACTGTTTAAAAAGATAAATAAGTAAAAGGGAGCCAACAAGTTGCTACCAAAATCTTCCACTAGAATAGTGTCTCTGTTAACTCAATGGCTGCCATTGACGGCAATGGAAGCTCAATCCATTTAGACTGGGAGGGCTGAATGAACGTTGCAGCCTGTCTTTCCGATTTTCTGTTCATTATAGGGCAGGGGTGTCCAAACTTTTTGCAAAGGGGGCCAGATTTGGTGTGGTAAAAATGTGGGGGGCCGACCTTGGCTGACATCCTTTACGTAGAAAAATATATTTAAGCAAATTTTAGCAAGCCATTCAGTGTGTCACATTTGCTTAATTATTTTTTTTTCTTTTTCGACTCTCGGGCTCTTGCGAAATACTGTTGCTGTGAAATTAAACTAGCTTCAAGTTGCTTCAAATTCTCGCTGCATATCTTCCCTGTATACTTGTCGTACATGTCAGCATGTCTTGTTTGGTAATATCGCCTCACATTGAACTCTTTTAAAACAGCGACGTCGCAAATGAGGCAGGCACAGTTTTTGCATATTTTAGTGAAGAAATAGTCTAATTTCCACCTTTCCTTGAAGTGTCGGCCGTAACAGTCAACTTTTATTTTTGTTGATTGTCACTATTTTAGAAAATGGAAGTAATGGGTCACACAGAGTAATGTTGCTTAGCTCTTAAATACCTCCAACATGAAGCAATTATCAGAGAATCCCTACATTTGGAAAATAAGGTCCTAATGAAACCTTTTTTTCAAATTTGTAAAAAGAAAAGTCAAACTGAATATGTGTAATAAGCGCTCTATATCTAAAACCCATGCTAAATCGTGTTTTTTTCTCATGGAACCTGCAGGTGCATGTGTTGACTTGCATCCATCACTTTTTTTTTTTTTTTTTCCCAAAAAGAAATGTCAAAATTCTAAATTAGTCTCAAAATCATGAAATTTTAGTTGTATCAAACGTGATACATTTGGTAATAAAGGGTTAAATTTGCTGCTGCCTTTTAGTAGGTAAATGAAGGTCAGCATTTTGTGTGTAAGCTACTGCATATGCTGGTTGCAGTACTGCTGACCAATTCATTCAGTCTGTGTTCGGGCCAGACGTTATTGATTTTATGACAGAGGCTGGGGGCCAGATGAAATTTGACCACGGGCCGCATTTGGCCCCCGGGCCGGACTTTGGACATGTCTGTTATAGGGCATTCCCAGGTAACTTACTGTTCAGTCACCCAAAATTAATAGGAAGTGACCCAGAAATGGCCCAAAATCAATAAGAAGTGGCTGAAACTCAACAGCAAATGATCCTGAAATGGCACAAAATTAAACTCATTGATTGCTATTGACAGCAATCCATTTGAAGTGGGAGGGATGGCAGCGAATGAACATTTTGTCCTCCCTCCCAGTTCAAAATAATTGGACGTCTAATTGTGATATACTAAATTTCACACCCCTAGTGTCGAATTCATGATTCTCGCTCAGTTAAAACGAAATAATACTGTATTTCGTTCAAAACTTGGACACCCCTTGTGTTCAGGTAAAAATGGACCCTTGTGTTAACTCTGGGACACAAAATGAACCATAATTACAACATGAACGTCCTTTCTTTCTGACTGTTTGTATTTTCAGAATTCATTTTATCATCAGCAACCCAGTTGCCCCTCAGAGGCCCCCTTTTTGCATTTAATTGAATTACCCCATAATGAAAACCGTCCCTAATGAGATCAATTTGAATTATTTAACAGTGGCCAATTTGAGCGAGAGAAGCAGCGGCGTCAATTATGCATGCCGGACCTTTTTCAATTCATCACCTCTTCCTTTTGTTCAAGGTGCAATTTATTAAGTGCATCCGCATCTGCCGACGTCGATGGCGCTGGAGATACGCTGCGGCCCGGGGGTGAGTCAAAAGCGCTTAAAGTACTTGGGAGTTATCGGACACCCTGAGTCCTATCGATTGAATGCTGAAATGTGTTACGTTTCTACAAAAATGTACAAAGCTCAGACTTCAGGACCATTGACGGGGATAGACGTTCGATCCATTTGAACTGGGAGAGGCTGGTTAGTAGAGAATGGTAAAATACTTTATTGCCACATTCTCTCTAGGAAGGGTGTGCTGAGGGATTGTAGCAGTCGAGTCAAAGCAGAGCAAGTCAGGTGAAAAGAATGTCATTGCAGCGCCAATAAATAATTCACACAGAGTGCGGGGATTGCGTCAGGTTAGGTTTCAATGGGTTCATCGTTTTGGAAATTGCATAGTCATCGAGTAACACATTGCTATTCCTAGAGATCCCTAATTACTAGTCGTGTTGTTCCGATATGATTTTTTACACCGATTTCAGCTATGAAGTATCGGCCAGACGCCGATAATGTACCGATACCACAACATTTGAAAAAAAAAAAAAAAATACAATCAATCATTATTTCAATACTAAATAACTGCATACTTACTTGGATATAGGCATGTGCCGGTATGACATTCTGACGACGGTATAATACCCTTAAGTAAAACTATCACGGTTTCACGGTATTGCAGTTACATCTCTAAAATGTGCTACTTTACCTGGGTTAAAAAAACTTTTTTCCATTGAACAGGATTTTTATTTTTCAAAAAATATTAGCAAATTGGAAAATAAGTATAATGTTAAGTTAAAAAAATATATTCTCAATAAAATTAAAATAAATACATTATAGTTGAGCGTAAACCCACAGCCACAGCTCAACATTATGACCATCAAAACAAAAATAATTTAATTATTTCCATAAAAAGCATGTGTGTATGACTTGTAACATGTTTACATTGCCAGAGAGAGAAAAACACAACGTTTTACCACCGCTAGACACACTAAACACACTGGAGTTAATTTTCGTAGCAGGTGGGAAACATTCATGATAGTGTTTACTAACCTTTAATTTTGTATAAATGCGAAAACATATTGGAGGTATTGCCTCTTTAGCAGCCACCCTCCGCAAACATGCTTTCCATGCCGGTTGGCCCTCCTCCTCTAAGTCGTGGCTGTAACTTTTCTGTAGCCGAAGTATTCCCATACCAGCGATTTCGTTTTCTTCAATGGGGGAAAAAAAGTTCGGGAGTTTCATCTCTTTCAGCCATTGTGTAGCACAGTTGACTCATTGACACTGAGCTACAACCGGTGGGGGAGGGTTGAGCCTTGCAGCTGCAAATGAGGAATTTCTCCCTGCATTTTTGGGACATAAAAAATAGCTAATACCGTAGGGACGGTATGATGGAAAATTTTTGCGGTTTTGAAACCATGACATTTTCATACCACGATATACCTTGAAACTGGTAATGTGCACATGTCTAGTTGGATGTAAACCATTGCTATCATTGGTCAGGCACTGCTTAAAAACATTGTTAAAACGGGGACAAAAATGATCCATTAGATCAGGTAGATTTCTTTTCAATTGCCTACCTGGTATGGTTGACTGTAATTGAAAAAACTCCTCTAAAACCTAATAGTTAAATGGCTCTCACAGTTCCATATATGTGTTGGTAAATTAGATCTGCACATTTTTAGCAGTTTTGTTAATAACGGCGTTAGAGTCTTGGCAACGCCGTTACCATTACTGACGATGTAAAGGCGTGCGTTACTATGCGTTACTACGTTGGTTGAATGAGGTGAGAAAAGTCTGAGAGACACGGACTCACGGAAGGTGACTCACTTCTCAGAGGGAAGGGAGTTGTGACGCCGTTGCAATCGCAATGCTAGGTGGCTCCAATAATACCTGACTGTAGCCGATAGCCTACAAACTACACCCACATGATACTTTAGATATCAGATGTATATAGACCTAGATCCGAAATAAGAGACTCGGCGGCTTTAAGCACATGTATAGAGAACTAGATGCGACATGAGAGACTCGCCAGCGTTTGTAAACAGCCGCCATCTTAAAGCAGTAGACTTCTCTGGAAGGCTCTGTTGTAAAGAACCTTCCCAGCGAACCTAAGTAACTTTTTATCTAAAATACTTCTGAATCGGCAAAATCTTGACTTGAATCTATCTTTAAATAATGAAACCGTTTTAAAGCTTTCACATGTCGAAAGTAGACAGAAGGTAACTAATGCAATAACGAGAGCAATTTTAACATCTTTAACAGTTGATTCACAACAATAAACGACTTCCAAGCACAGCAAAGGTTACTATGTTTTTTTTGTTTTTTTGGGAATGAAAAAAAAAATATGAACGGTAACACCATTTACTTTGCCAAGTAAAAAATTACTCTTACATTCAGGTAATTGAGTCACTAACACAATTGCTTTTGGGGAGAAGTCATTTGTAACTGTAATTAATTACTTTTTAAAGTAAGATTAACAACATGGATTATTAGTAAAGATGTCCCGGGATGCCGATCGATCGGGTCCGATCACGTCATTTTCAAAGTATCGGAATCGGCAAAAAAATATCGGACATGTCTTTTTTTAATATATACTGGACTGTCTCAGAAAATTAGAATACACAATATTCTAATTTTCTGAGACAGTCCTGTATATTGTTCTATGTAAAGGACGTCAGCCAAGGTCGGCCCCCCACATTTTTACCACGCCAAATCTGGTCCCCTTTGCAAAAAGTTTGGACACCCCTGCTTTAAATGGTGGATTAATGTACAGGACTGTCTCAGAAAATTAGAATATTGTGTATTCTAATTTTCTGAGACAGTCCAGTATATATATTTTTTAATTAAATCGTTTTCTAATTGTATTTAACGTTACAGACAAAATGTCTTACACTCATCCAGAGTCTTTAGTTTTGGCTTCAAGTAGGGCTATCAAATTTATCGCGTTAACGGCGGTAATTAATTTTTTTAAAAATTAATCACGTTAACATATTTAACGCAATTAACGACCTACTCACGCATTGTCGCGTTCAATCTATAATGGCGCCGTTTTACCTATATATAGAGCTAAAGCAAGCGTAAAATGAGTTGAGTGAATTTTGGCAGTCTTTGGAGACTTTTTTGTAAATGGCTAAAGCCTTACAATCCCTCTCTCAACAATTAGAAATATCGTGGGAAGCAATGTGGTGAAGCAAGGTCGTAGTTGATCTTTTTCTTAACACCCTATGTTATTTCCCAACGCAGAGAAGATATATCAATTGGTACCACTACGCACAGTCACGGTTGCACTTCCCATCATGCATTCGGGCAGAACAGTTAAATGGCTACAGTACCATTTACTGAAAGCTCAACAAATACACTAGATGGCAATATTTAGTCACAATATACAAAGTCACATTTATCCTTTAAGAATTATCTTTCTATCCGTGGATCCCTCTCACAGAAAGAATGTTAATAATGTAAATGCCATCTTGAGGATTTATTGTCGTATTAAACAAATACAGTACTTATGTACTGTATGTTGAATGTATATATTCGTCCGAGTTTTATTCATTTTTTTCTTAATGCATTGCCAAAATGTATATAATCGGGAAAAATTATCGGGAATGATTGGAATTGAATCGGGGGCAAAAAAAAAGCAATCGGATCAGGAAATATCAGGATCGGCAGATAGTCAAACTAAAACGATCGGGATCGGATCGGGAGCAAAAAAACATGATCGGAACAACCCTAATTATTAGTAATCACAGATATCGATGCTAGCGGACACTGCGACTTTTTGGGGGTTTGCGAAATGTTGCAATCTTAAAAATAGAAGAATTTTCACCAGATGACTTGAATAGCTCTATTAGGGAAGACTGGTCGACTCACTATGACCACACTGTATGCATTAGAAATGTCCCGATCCAATCGAGTGATCGTTAATCCGGCCGTTCACGTCATTTTTCAGAGGATCGGAATCGGGTGAAAAAGATTGGGTTTTTCTGTTTTTCTGCATCATGCTCGTACAGCCTCTCACACTCCCTCCTGCTAAGCAGTGCGACCAAACTGTTTTTCTCGGTCACCAGTACAGCTGGCGTTTGGTACTTAAAGTTAACGATGATTGACAGCCTCGGTAGCTCTACAATCAAAAGCACAAATGTGTTCATCATCGTTAAGAATGTTACACAGTCTGAAGTGTGCTATGGCAACTCATTCATTGTGTAGAGGCAGTCCTCAGCAGCGTGAGCGTTTGAGCAAAAAAATATTTTTTGTTTTTATTTATCGGATCGGGACTGTGTATCGGCAGATTCTCAAAATCAGGTGACTCGGACTCGGGTGCAAAACTATGCAATCGGGCCATCCCTTGTATTCATATCTATAGTATATATATATATATTTTAGGCTATGGGGGTTTATCTGTGAATGATGAAGACTGGTGTATGAAGAGGGATCCATAAAGCCATTTCTCTGCACAATTCCTGCATTTATGAAGAAAAACAAAAATTTACATTAAAAAAATAAAAATAAAATAAAAATCACATATCCTACGATGGGGCTATTGCGCATGCACACATTGCGATGGTGATGTTTAAAGATATATTGTGCAGGCCTAGTCGGGACCCCTTCCGATACCAGTATTGGTACAGCACTAGTTATGAGTACGAGTGAATGATCGCTGCCAGACCCCTCACAGTCAAAATGGATCGGACGTCGATCGATGTCAATGGCAGCCAAATAATTCAGTTGCAAAAACTACGTTAAATTGTCATTACTATTACACTATAAAAGTGATAAATCTCCTTTTTTCTCCCAGAAAACAACCATGCATCCCTTACGTTCCACTTCAAGGTGCCTTCTAGCTCAGGTGCAGCTGCAGCCATTGAGCATACCCATTAATTACAACCTCCCCGCCCCTTTCGCTATAAGTCCCATTCAATGACCTCTCTTAATTGCGGCAGACCAGCATTACCTGTTCCGTGCTCTATTCTTCCACATTGTTTCCCAGGCAACTGCATTTTTTTCTGACCTACAAAAAGTTGCGACTCCTGTAACCGAATCTCACTTAGCTGGCGAGGCGCTTGTTTCCATGGCAGGCTTGCTGTGCTATTTATATCACTCTTGCTGTCTTTCAAACTGGCACCGAATGTTGATTAATGGAGAAAAACGTCTCACTTGCTTCCCGATAAAGAGAAAAAGCTAAAAGAAAAAAAAAGTGAAGAATTGAACTGCAGTCACAAAAAGTCATGTTTATGTTGGCGTATGAATGCATGAATGGAATTTCTTTGTTGGTGTTTTGCTAAGCAAAGACGTGCTGGGCTTTTGGCGCTCAGTCAATCGTATGCATAAGTTCTCCTCACAGAGGGAGCCCTAATCAAAATGTCCATCGGAGGATCTGCTGTATTCAAGGATTTCTCAGAAGTTCAGAGCGAACCTTTTCTTAAACCGGGGTGCACATATACTAGGTTTGAATATCTCAAACGATTTAGAAGATGCTGGGATGCTTAGTGAAGACGCATGTCCAAAACATATAGTCCACCTTATCCTAAACTTAAACAGCGTTTCCCACAGTGTTTTGAAAGTCTGGCAGGCCGCCAGGCTAAAAAATGTGCGACAAAAGAACGTGTGAAAAGTACACGGAGTTTAACTGCATGCTAACTGTCTCTGGTAATACAGTTAAAAGTGCAATGGCAAAATCTTATCTTATTGACACGTGAACAAACCTGTCCTTGCTCTCCGCCATTGCACTAAAACTGCATTGTATTTTTGTTTGTTCGTTGAAACTGTATTTCAGACTGCGCCTTTTTGGAAGATGTTTAATACAACTTGTAGCAGGGATCAGAAAAAAAAATGGCTATACTTAACATGCAATAGTCATCCCTTTGCATTGTTTTTTTTTTACACTATGTGTGGTATATCTCCAAGGTGGAAGTGAATTCTGACCTCTTTTGTTCGCGTCGTTATCCGTCCGACTGCTGATTGGCTGCAGCCCAACGCGAGTGGCTTCCATCAGGCCAATTCAAGCAGACGTTTGACCCCAGACATTTCCCTAATGTGTTTTTGTTGTGCGGACTACCCGGCTTCACAAACGTCTCCGCGGCCTCACTACTGGGGGTTCGCCGGTGACTCGCTGCAAGAGGGGGGTCGCTTTGGGACGCCCCCGAGGAGCCTGCAGCGTCGACGGCCAGACTTGAATACGTACGGCAGCAGCCGGGGGCCCCCGGAGTCGGGCTGACCCCAACTGCGCAAGGCAGCTGCACGGACGAGACGTCGGGGAGTGGCGCATTGCTGGACGTCCTGGTTGTACAAATCAGAACACCCGACAGTTGGGCCGACAAATGCTGCTATTAGACGGGTGTTGACAATTTATTACCAAAACCTATTGGTATTTAGGGTGCAGCTGATTCTGTTTTAAGGGGCATGCCTGTTTGTCACTTGAGCCAGTAAACCTGGCAAAATTGTGAGCTAAATTTGCAATATTTAGATTTCAGACTGTTCTTTCTCTAGATGCACTAGGGACACAAATACTTCCATGATTTTTTTTTTTAAACAACACATCCCCTCACCTCTGTACACACCCTAAAATGACCCCAAGAGTACAGAGACAACTCAGCCAGGAGGTCACACAGGAACTCTGTACAACATCTAAAGAGATCTCCCTTGCCTCCGTATGTGTGACTAAACAGTTAAAAAAAAAGGCATATAAGGCATAAAAAATAAATATTGTATGGATGGATGAGACAAAAGTTAAAGTACTTTTGAGAGGATGTTACAGCATCATACCAAGAGTGTAACTTAAAGGTGGTTTTGGGGTTACTTTGTCACTTCAGGACCTGCACAACTTATTGTAATTCATGGAAAGACTGAATAAAAATGGCATCGATGGAAAGATTTTCAAGGAAAAAAACACAACAAAATAGACTTTTGGGAGTATACGGTAGGTAGTAGAGGTGTAACGGTACACAAAAATCTCGGTTCGGTACGTACCTCGGTTTTGAGGTCACGGTTCGGTTCATTTTCGGTACAGTAAGAAAACAAAATGCAAAATATAAATGTGCTAGTTGTTTATTACACACCTTTGTGCTTTCAACAATAGGAACATTAGCCTATACAAAGCTAGAATTCTGCTCAAAAAGTAGCGGGTATTTAAAGATAATCCAACAACAATTTGCCTTTCAGACCCCGCGTATTGGTCAGCTTTCTTTCTGAAAGAAGAAAAAAGAAGTCCTGTGCTAAAGAGAAAAGCAATCCCAATGACAAAGATTTTAACATGTATTTTACAAATGAAATGCTTTAATGGATCATTCTTTTCTTATCAACTGTTTTCAAAAGCTTTATTGGTGGATTTTCTCAAGTTAAAGCGCCACACAGAAATTAATACATTTAATTGTGTAAGCAGGATCTGTGTATTATTCTTATTATTTAATTGCAGGTGTTATAGCTCATTTCAATTTATTTTATTTAAACGGGCTATTATTTATTTTATTATGTGTTTATATTTTACAAATGTGATGTAGTATTCATTTATATTGTATATTTTATGTTGTATAACTTTAGTTCCTATGTGAATATTAGTTCCTACTTGTTTTATTGTGGTAGGAGGGTTTTGTATTAAACACGGGGCCGTGTTGGTTATTATTATAGCAGAGAAGACAGCAGTAAATCAACAAAGACAAATCAAGTGTGCCCCACTCTACCACTCAAGAGATCTGATGGACTCAAAAAGTGGGTTACGATTGCATATTAGTTTGAAAATCGACCGGATCCACCGTATTTTTACACGAGTGACTTCCGGTCTGCCCGATCCTAGCTACCGGTAGTAGTATTGACGCAGGAGGGTCGCGTCTCGCATCAAATAATAAACTCTGCCGTTCTTTTCGCGTGCATCATGTTGAGCCGCTTCTGGGACGTTTCTAACACGCGGCTGCACAGCGACTGGTTTCACTACGTTGTCGCGGCGGCCACGTTGTCGCGGCGGCCACGTTTCTGGGTTATACTGTCCTACTGTGTTGGTCCTCATCATAGTAGAGAAAACGGGAGTAAATATAATCTACACAAAGAAACTGTAACCCGATCCACTCACAGCCTCGAAAAGTGAGGGGTACATTATGTCAGAAACTCGTTCGATACAGCTCCGTTCCGAACCGAGCACCACGTACCGAAACGGTTCAATAAAAATACATGTACCATTACACCTTTAGTAGGTAGGTAAGATGATAGTTGAACAGTTCTGTAACTTTTTGTCTCATTAGATCTGGCGTAGATATAAAACAAATTTCAAAATAAAACCATTGTACCAATAGTCAAACATGGTGGGAGTCTGCCCTGCTTTGTCACTTCAGGACCTGGACAACATGTTAGCTTTGAGTATTTTTTTTCCCTTTGTAAATAAAATCATCATTGTAAAAGTGCACTTTCTGTTTACTTTGGGTATCTTTGTCTGATCATTTTCGTTGCCAAAAATTGCCAAAGTGTGGTACGAGTACTATAATTGGTACTCGGCTCCCTCTAGTGGTATGCAAAAGATTGACCGAACTAAATGTTTAAACAATCCATGGATTGAAAACATCGTGTTGGATAAATTTTGCCTGAAAACAGATGCATATAATCGTCCTCTTCAGTGAATGAGTTAATAAACTTTTGCCTCCTTTAGTTTGTCTATATTGTGTACATAACGCATCTCATAGTGATGGCTCATTGGGAGTAATAGCTCTCCACTGTGTGCTTGTTTAGCCTTCATAGAGCCGTCAGAGAGTAATAAACTATCTGTGGAAGACCTTCCGTGAGTGCGTCTCACAGGTCATAAAGTATAATCTGTAGTCTCATCAGGGATAAATGTGTCATCTTTGGCTAAACACCGTTCCGGAAAGTAATAATCAAAACATCATCCCCTTGTTGTGTTTGGAAGCAAAATTGTCTGCGTCACTTACGGCGAGGTGATGTATTTTCTTTTTTTTCCAAGTCGAGGAAAGTTTACTTTTATTGCTGCGAGGTAAGTAGGTAGCCCGACCTGGTGGTTAATGTTTTCAGGTTTCTCGCTGAACTTTCATTCGCCACTTGAAAGTACTTGACTTGCTTCTAATTTACCTTGAAGGATCTGTCTGCACGTTTAGATTATTCAGACAACTTATCATTAAATCGACTTTGGAATTTTATGACAGCTTGGATTGTGGTTATAGTGCTTTTTGTTTCACTATTTGGCTTAAAGTTAGTCAACAGGGCCCGTTTTAAATGTTTGTGCATTGAAATTTATTACATAAGTGTAAAGTTTTAACATTTCCTGACAAGAATAAAAGTTACAAAGAGTTACAAATATATTTTTCAAGGGTTTTCTTGATAATTTAGCCTCAAAAAACAGGAAAATCTTTTCCGCCCAATAACAACATGTACACAGTCATGTTGGAGGTGAACTACCTTGACAATGTTTACACAAATTGTGCAAATGAGGCAAAAAACGGCGTGACAAGTAGATCGAAAATGGTGTGAATGAAGCAGAACCCAAACACTCCAGTCCCGGTGACAACATTGCAATATTTTCTTATGCATATGCCGCACATTTGTTTGCTTAGAAGTAGTTCGGTGTTTATTCAGTGTCACACACATCAAGGTTTTTTTTTTTTTAAGTTGCTGTCCCACATCGGGAAGAGAAATCTGAACTGTGGACTAGTCTGGATTGGAATAACAACGGTGATATATTTACACAGACATTACCTGGGTTAAGGCGAAAGCGCGAGCACCTCGACGCGCCCCCTTGACACAAAGTCGCCGGACGGGCAATTTGTCTGCGTGCTCAGTAAGTGCGAGGTACTGGATATACTTGGGCCGCTTCCTAATGAAAATAAAAGCTCAACGTGGAATGACACATCCTTGGTTCAGCAAAGCAGCACTGATGACAAAGGGAAATTCAAGACCGATGTCATAACTCCACTGACAGCTATAGCTGTCTGTTTGGATGGGACCATAAATAGATCACAGGTCAAATTGAGAGTCTAGAGACCCAAAAAATATGTAAAAATTTAAAACTAAATAATTAAAAGTTTGTCTACTGGGCTTATTCAAGGTCGATCTTCACGATCTTTCACTCCACGCTAAAAAGAATTGGACGTCTAGCGTTGTCAATGGCCCTCCAAACCGTAGCTACGATGCAGGCTACGACAAAGAAATCATATAATCTCTCCAAAACTGGCATAATATAATTGCGCAAAACTACAGTGCTCAAATAAGTCTTCCACAAAGCTGCTGCTTGAACGCGAAGAGTGTAAAAGCGGCACCTCATTTGGCCGCCGCGCCGCTTGGTTATTTGAGAGCTCCCATCAGTCAATTGATTTAGCGAGAGCCAGTTGGGCGTGCAATAAACGCCACACTGGCGCACAGAAACCGGAGCTTATGGATTCACCTGCGGGCCCGCTGCGTCCTTTTGCACTTCCAACTCGTTTATTTCTAGTCTGTTTCTGTCTAGTTTCTCATTGAATTGATGAAGGATACAAGAAGGATCTATCTAGTCTCAACTGGAAATTTTTGTTTCACGCTGTGCTAGTGCTTAGAGACAATATTGGCAGAGGTTTCAAGGAAGATAGAGTTTCATTTCACGCCGCGGCACTCGTTCATCACTGCTAGCTCTGTGGTAGTGTTGTGCTTACCAAGACTGGGCTAATACTTGCCTGGAACTAGACATCATCAAGTCAAGATCAAGACTAAGATTTTTACAGCTGCTTGTAATCTATTTGTTTGTAAAACAATCCACATTCATGTTGTTACGTGAATCTTGTGATTTTACGCTAGTTTTTTTCAGTTTCCAAACATGCTAACAGCAAATTTAGCAGCTCAGCTATAAAGTTTACCTCACCTGGAGTTAAACTACCGTATATTTCGGAAGGCGCCACCCACCAATTTGACATGAAAATGGCATTTGTTCATAGATAACACGTACTGGACTATAAGATGTAAGTAAGCTGTGCTCACTGTATTATGAAATATTTACACCAAAAGATATTAACTGGTAAAACTTTATTTGACAGTGGCATCATAAGACTGTCTAAGACCAAATGAACCACCATTAAGCTTTGCAGCCAATTGGCTGCAATGATTCCAGAAGCTTCATTCGGCCATCACTGTTCCCTTGGGGAAGACAGTCAACCTCTGCTGCCACCTGCTGTCAACACTGTTGTCATCCAACATGCCTCCTAGCATGCACTGCAGCGCTACAAATGTAAATAACAATCAAAATTCATGTTCTGTGCCAATTATTTCTTCAGTTACTGTTCCAGTTGTTTCATTAATTGCTAGCTATGATGCCATAAAACAGTCATACGACCATCATAATTATTGACATGACACTGCCATGAGCATTAATGCTTATAACAGTTTTCACTTTTGAATGGATTTTAAAAATCCGAGCTGGACTTAAATGGTGTCAGTGATATAATTTGCCGGATAATACTTAACTCATTTGCTCCCAGAAATGTATAAATATGTTCTATTTTCAAATGCTTCATTGTCCCAAAAACATATTTATACGTCTTTTGCATATACAGTATAGCTTCCGCTCGATCTGAGAAACAAAGAACAAAAATCCAAACCCATTTTAAAGCAATAAAACTGCCCACTGGAGGGCAGTAGCCCATGTTGTAAGACACGCAACACGATTCAACAGCAGTGAACGGCTGAGCAGCACGATCGAAGCGCTGGAGGCATGATGCCAGGCGGCGGACGACCGAGCAAAACAAACGAGAGGATGCCTGGGATGCCATGCGCTGGACGACCGAGCAAAACGACTGGGACCACTAGTGCAGCGGGCCCGCCGAGCAGACCCTGCAGAAACTCAAAAATAATCCATCTTTGTGAGACGGACAACGATTGGGGAAACGTTTACACGGCTGACGCGGCGACAACGGCGTCATCTCGGCGACAACAGTGTCATTTGTCTGTAGTCATGTGTAAATAAATTGTTACTTTGCTATCAAAAGCTCTATTTGTCGTGTTCTTTATGGTATTTTGTAAAAGGAAAAGATTATTCAGATGTTTGGGATGTAACTAATGCAAAAAATAGCTGTGTTAAAGTCAAAGTTATGTTTGAAATGTATGCATTTACAAAAAGCTCATTTTCTCCATTTTTTCATCAGAAATTGCAAAATTGCTCAAACTAAGCTATTTTTTAATGCTGATTTCTAGAGAATGGAAAAAGATATAAACTTACTTTTTTTCTGCTGAAAGAAGAGAGTCTAATCTTTCTTTTGGTGGGTTCCATGTTTATATAGCAATAGAACAGAATTTTCTGTGGGCCTTGCCCAGTCAAAATCCAGTAAAACGGCCGGGAGCGAAGTGCCTTGCTCTGGTGAAAATGGCTGGGAGTGAATGAGTTAATGACATCTGTCATAAGCATTCATTAATGCCCATGATAGTGTCATGTCATAATAATGACGGTCTTATGGCAGACTTATGACGCCACTGTAAAATAAAGTGTTACCTATTAACCCAAATAAATGAACAAATAAGCCACAGGATTCAAAATAGGAGAAAAAAGTAGCGGCTTGTTGTCCGAAAATTACAGTCATATGTTTAGTTATTAAATATGACTGAAATGGATTTAAAAAAAAAAATTCAATCGATTAAAAAAAAAAAAAATCAATCTTCAATCGCGATCTTAAAATTGCCTACCCCAAGTTCCCATTCTGCATCAGGTTCAATCGTGTTCAAACGCTATCATCATCAGTAACCAGGAAGCCCAACAGCTAACACAGCATTCTATTATGTTAGCTGTTGGTGTTCTTCTTCTGTCACCACCTCTTTAGCGGCATGAATGTTTGATTTCAGCCTTCTTGGGGAAACTTTCTTGGTGCCCTTTTCATGAATTTATGCAACGGATGACATATCTTTATGGAATTCATAATCGGATACTAAAAAGGAAGTTATTGGAGAAACAGCTTGAGCAGATCACCAATTGAGGCTGATCAGTAGCAGCTTAGTGCTGTTGAAACAATAACCTAGAGTGGACAGAAGGCGAACAGACGCGGCGCGGACGTGTTGACGGAAGACTTCCACTAGGCCAGAGACGGACCGAGCCTACCGGCCCAGGTCGCTGTTAAATCTCCTTGAAGCTAATAATCTAAACCCTTGTTTACTCTCCCGGGTGCTTCTGCGAAGGAGAAAAGTACAACAGTGACCTACGACTTACGGGGGGGAAGAGAGAGCAAAGAAAACGGGGTTTGTGTGTGTTGGGGGTGGAAAACAAAAGCAAAAGAGATGAAGGGGGGTGGAGTGAGTGCCCTCGGGGTTTTAGCCTACGCTGATATCATCTGGAGAAGACCCGCATGCTCAAAGACGAGAGTGTAAGGGATGCCCGCTGCGGAAAATGAGTGGGAATCGCAGATAAAAGTATTGAGAAATCTACGTAGATCTTTGCGCATGGAATGATAAAATACAATTTTCATCTGGAAATAACATTTTGGGGACCTTAGAGAGAGGGTGCGCTAACTCTAAGGATTTTGAAGGTGGGTGGGAAGTTTTGCTTTATTTTTGGGGGGGTTTTGTGCTCGCTCTGTAAGGATTTTAGGGGAATTCGAAAAGATTGACATGTTTGAATTTTTTCAAGGGAGAAAAAGGGTATGCAAATTAAGTCATTGGACAAAAAAATGGGGATTTTACTTTACCTGTTCTTTGAAATTGTAAATTGTAAACGGATGGGGATGACTTGAATTTCGGTTGCCTCAATATGAGGTGTGCCAATATTTGAGCCAATATAAGGCTCAAAGGGAGAGCATGGATTTAAAGGTTTGGCAATGATGTTCAGGGTTGTTTTGACTATTTTTGGTAATTTAAGAACAACGTAACCCCATAAAGCCTAAGATTTGTTCTGACCTTTTTTTGTGTGTGAGGATTCAAGGGCGTACGTGAACTGTACTTTGTGCTGAACAGACTAAATCTTTTCAAAAAGTTTGGGAATTTTTTTTTCAGTTCATATGGCAAATGGATGGAGAGCTACAGTGGGGTGTGCTTGGAGTCTGGAGGTGAAAAGGGTGTGCACAGATTTTAAAGATTGTTTTGACATATTTTTAAAACTCTGAAAAGCTTCCCTGCTTTGTTTTGACTGTATTTTTCAGGGTTTGTGAGGATTCAAGAGGGTGCACCAACTCTATCAGGAGTTCAAAAAGTTTAAGAAAGACTGCCAGGATTTGTTTTGAGCTGGTTTTTGAAAAGTTTGGGAGGGTTCAAGTGGGCACGCTGTGTCGGTAAAGGTGCACGGCTGAATTTAGTTAGTTTAATTTAGTTAAAGCTGAAAGTGTTCAAGTAAGTTTTCAGGGTTTTTTTCAGGGTTTTTTTCTGCCACAACCTCTCCCTCCCTTCCCAGTCCATTCCCTCCCTCCCTCTTTCTCTCACTCCCTCTCTCTCTTTTTTTCCTCCTCTACTTCCTCAGAGACACACACACACTACTAGTCAGCGCCTGCAGCGGTAATCGGACAACTCTCTCCGTTCTCCCCGGACCAGACTGGACCGGCCCTGCTGAGGTACCGCGCTGGCGGCAGAGTGGGGGTACGCTCCATGGCTTCCCAGGCTTTCAATGAAAAAGAAAAAAGGCGGCTTATAAAGTTTCATCTCCGTCCAACAATCATGCCGGAGATTCTGGAAGGAGAACTATTTTAGAACTTTGCTGCTGGATCTTTTTTATAAAGATTTTTTTGTGTTTTTAAAGAAGGGATAAAAAGAGGATTCGAGGATAATTTTTGTGAGTATGACATTTTTGTTTGTTAGCGTGTGGAATTGCTGCTGCTTCTTTTTAGCGTGTTTGCAAAAGAAAAACTAATTGATATTCATGTGCGTTTAAAGATGAGAATGGGAAAATTAATTCAAATTGGATGAATAGTTCATTCAATTTTAATTTAATGAAATGATTTAAAAGGGGCCGATGATCTGGATGGATATACTGTATAATCCCCAAAATGTTAAAATGAGTTTTGAAATGTTATTACAGTAATCAAAATGTGTGTATTGTTTAAATTTAAATTGTCATAATTGTGATGATTAATGATTCTGGGCTTAGTTAAACAGGAAAATTTCTATAAAAACCAAACAAACAATCGTTCCGTTAAATTGTAATTGTTCTTTCATTTACTGCTGAAAGAAAAGCTTAAAACTTTCCACTTTAAGCTCAAAAAAATTTTGCTCATAGTTGAATTATTATCAAATAATAATAATAAAAACTGCTGTTTTGACATTTCTAAATTAGTCAAATTGATCTGTTGTAAAGGTGATATAAAATGAATATTATTTGTAAATCATTAACAACTTCAAATATTTGCAATTAGTCAAAAAGAAATTTCATTTGTCATATTTTTTTGGTGCGCCTGACATTTAGGAAAATTGAAACACACCACGGTTAAAATTAAACACGCAACATTATTTCGGTTCAAGTGTAAGCGGCGTCAAAATAGCCAAAAGTGCCGTCCGAGTCGCTCCCAAGTAGAAGCTCTTGATGTTTTATGCCATCTGCTTCAGCCGTGGAATGCAGCAAGGAGACCCTGAGACGGAGGGCCGCGATTTCACGTCCCCGCGTAGTAAATGCGACACACACACACACTCCTATAATTGAAGTTCTTTAATGTTAAAAGGGGAACTCCTTTGACTTTTGTCCATCATTTTTAGTTCCTTTTGAGGTGCGAAATAAAAGAACTTGAAGCAACGGTGGGCAAATGATGGTTTGCGGGCTTTTAAATGTGCAATGTACAACCCAAAATTTTAAATGAAGTGATCCCTCAGAGGGCTAATGAGGATAAGGACCCCACCCTCGGTGTTAGACAAACACGACAAGCTGCTACCATTCACCGGCACAATAACCTTATTTATCCAATTAGCGTGTATTTGCTCGCGTGGCTGTATGTGCACAAGCAGGAGCGGTCGGCATTGTGGATGTAGAGAATGGTGGTGGGCGGGGGACCGGAGGGGGGGCCCAAGTAGTAAGTGGGATGATTGAGCAAGGCAGGGGTTGTTTACTAAACACCAGCAGGCGTTGTTTTGTTCACACGTTGCTGTTTGGGTCAGGAAATGAGATTCTGAGTAGAGAAAATGCAATATGACGGGGGAGAACGGACATGATTTAGATGTCAGGATGAGGAAAAAGATGATTTTTTTTTTAGACTTCAAACTACTTAAACTGAAGTCCTATTTACATAAAATGTTGAGTTCAGAGTGTTTACTTGTCTGAGTTTTCTGGGAAAAAAATTGGAAAAAGGCAGCGAAATTGGTTGGTTTGAAACAGTTCAACCAACTTTTTTTTTTTTTTTGCAGTGCAATATCTGTATCGAATATTATTTTTACACTCATTTTGCATGTTTTTAAGGTAGTAATGTCACAGGGTTAATTTGACGCAAGACTTGATTAACTCAAAATGCCCCACCCCCCCCAAAAAAATGTAATACATATACACACACACATATATGGCGGAAAACACTCAGGTGACTTGAAGTTCCCATCTGAGACCCCAATTTGGCCAAATTTCAAAATTGTCCTATATGCATGTGTGATACATCATTGCAAAGCTTAAAATCTCAATTTTCTGGGGTAATAAAAATTTTGAACAGAAGGGCATTAAAAAAATAAATAGATAAATAAAAAATAAACCCCTAAACCCTAACTCTAGGCAAGAGCATGATTAAAGACACCATGATTTTAAAGAGATATTATCGCGTACTTACCTTATTTCGATCCAAAAAATCAGTGTAGCATGTATCACTGAGTGTCAAGTCACATCTGTGAATGGCAACAGCCGGATGTTTTAGGGATTTTATGGGGGAAACACGGTAATATAACAAGGGTCGCGATGCAGAAATCGCAGACATCAAGGAGTGGTCGAGATGTCGTTTTTCAAATATTTAAACTTTTAAACGTTTTTTTTTTTTTCCTCCAAATTTTTCTTTGTTTGGATCAATGATTTATCTTTTAAAATATCGGGGAAAATGCAACAGTAATAAAAAAAATATACAATTAAGCAATAGTTACGAGGTACATATCCTTGACTTTTTTACAGACACAATTTTTTTCATTGTGACGTAATTCTTATCAAAGTTCAAAATATGCGAGTGAATAATTTTTAAAGTTTTTTTTTTTTTTTAACTAGATATTAGCTATCAATTTATCATTCTAAGCTAAAAATGACAGGCATTTCAAATAATAAATATAATTACTTACTGTCTTTTTATGGCTGGATTGAAACAAAAGCGGTTGCGCGGTGTCTGTAAACTGGGGTCTCCAGGGTAAAACGGACAAATTAAAAATAGTTTATGTGCCATGAAACTGCTATGGCAGCATATAGACATATTGTTCTATCAAACTCAACAGTTCGTTTGTCTTATAATCAAGCAGTTTATGTTTAAGAGGGAAGCAAAAGCAGAAACTGTTTTTTCAGCCTTGTCTGTGTTTTCCACCAAATACATGTGAATTACACTTAAATACCAACGAATTGAAGTTTAGCTTTGTATGCAAAAGACAAAAATAAGATGCTTCTAAACTGCACTTGTTCGTATGATAACACACTTTCCAATCACATTAAACTGAGTTATTTTTCTTCAATTGAAATTGCAATTTAAAGCCTTAATTATCCTTCTAAAAGTGATTTACAATCAGGTTACGTGTTTGATTTCATTAGCAAAACGCTGATGTAGACTTGTCAAAATGACACCTTTCAAAAGCTAATGAGAAGTAATTTCCATTTAAATGTGCATACAGAGTTTATTTGATGGTCAAAAGACAGCACGTTGAGCCCCATTTTTGAAAAATTTGCATTCGCGGCCCATCATCCTACCAAAAAAAAAAAAAAAAAAATGCACCCACTCGCAACATCTGTGTCCAATTGTCGTGCGCGTCCACATTCTTTCGCTCGCCCGGCGGATTTATTTTCCCTGGGCCACCATGTGGACTCAGCTTAAGTGAGGATTAGTCGCGTTAGGGTTCCAATTTTTTTTTTTTTTTTTTTTTTGATTAAAGAAGTGCAAATAAAAACATGATAATAAATGGGCTAATGATATTAACTCTTTCAGCATCATTGACAGTGGTAGACGTCCATTCACGTGGTTCTTTCATCTTTCTGTTGTGAATTTAAATGAGTTTGACCGAGTAGACGGATTGGACGTCTATCGCCGTCAATGGCAGCCATATTGTACATATGATAAGCGTGAACTTTATTAGTTCAATTGTATTGATTTCAATTCTGAATTTAATGGGTGTATTAATTAAATTTGTTGCATTGGTGCTAACGCTTGTTCTTTAGTTATTTTGTGGCTCTGATTCCCAATATAACCTTTTTTTCTGGAAGAATATCGACTTGTCGTTTTTTTGGTTTTTTTTGCCAATGCAAAATGCAAAGCGACATTTTTAACAAGGTGGGTATATGTAGTTGGCACTTAAAAAATAGCCCTAAAGTGATAATATGAAACATAATAATACTTGGTATGCAATGTTTTAGACAACAGCAGACACAGGAGACTAATCTAATCTAAACTTCAATAAGTGGAAAATCAGTCAACTATGATAAGCTAATATTGGTGACGATTCAGAAAACTGTTGATAAATATGCAAAGAACTAGAAGGTTAAGGTGAAAATATATGAAGAATCTGGATAAAATACCACGGATATAAGAATCATCGAAAAATGCTTAATTGCAAGAAAACTAGAGCAACTGATGGCGTAATCGAAATCAGTGACCAAAAATTGTACAGTATCAAAGTCATGCAAGAGTAAAAAAAAAAAAAAAAAAAAAAAATGCTCTGAAAAATATACCAGAAGAACTGATTCCTAGATTTCAAGTTCCTATTCACATTCATCTACAGTACAAGAAAAGTATACTTATAGATTAGTTGAATTTTTCTTGTATCCCAGACAATTGTTTTGGGTTGTTTTAATTACCTGATTAGCTCATAACGACGTGTCAGTGACTCTCTGATGAAAGCGAAAGTGTTCGCCGAAACATGTCAGGTAATTAAAACAACCTAAAACAATTTTCTGGGATGAAAGAAAAATTCAACTAATCTATAAGTGTAGACAAAATGAACTCAACTAATCTATAAGTGTCGACAACATGAACTCAGTCCAACTATACTTATAGTTTTTTGTTGACTTTATTAACTTGAATAAAAAATCAACTTTGTGACTATCCTTAAAGATCAGAAGTAAAAGGTTTTATCTAAATCCAAGCAAATTTACCAATAGTATGCGGACTAGATGGACTATTTATTAAATTCAAGTTTGACAATTTATTAGGGACTATTTTTGGTAATAAAAAAATCAATTTAGCCTCTATGAACTCCGAAGAAACACTTTTTAACGCATTTTAACTTGAACCTGCACATTACTTGAACCACTTTTCTATTTATAGAATGTTTTTTTTCTTAATTCATATTCTAGTCTTTGCACAAGTGACGCTGCTAAAATTAGGACATTGTACTATTTCCATCATGTACATTTTTCATTCTAAGTAAACTATAATTATGCACTTAGAGTTCTAGAGCATATATTTTCTATTTATTTATTTTATTTATCAAATACATATGTTTATACTGGAGTGCCACGTCCAGTTTCGTTGTTCACAATGTTCTGTTGTTGACAATGACAATAAAGACCTATTCCTATTCCTATAACCTAGGTCAAGGCCCTTTGTCAAGATATGGACATTTAACACTTTTCAGACATTTAAGACTTTGTAGGGACTTTGCTCATCACATACTTTTAGGGATGTCCCCAATCTGATCATCGGAATTCGGGCCGATCATGCCATTTTTCAGAGGCTCGTACTCGGATGATAAAGTATTGGGTTTTTCATTTTAAAATATATACAATATATATATATATATATATATAGTTTTATTTTTTTAGGGGCTAAAAATTAACCAAATAATCCAGAAATACAATGGCATTGCCAAAAGAAACCAAATAGAAACGTTTTATACTCCACAACACTCCCACAAAAAGAGGAAGTACTGTATACAGTACAGTACTGTAAAATGTTTGGAACTTTTCTTTTTGTTCCAAAAAAGCCCATTTTTTTCGGTACCGGATCGGTACTTGGTATCAGCAGATTCTCAAAATCAGTTGACTCGGACTTGGACTTGGGTGCAAAAATTTGGACATCCTTAATCATTTTTTTCTCTATAGTATTCAACTTATTGCCCTGCCATTGACGGAGCTAGGCATCCAATTAAACTGGGAGGATCGTCTGTGAATCCTCATATTTCAGTACCATTGACAGCACTAGACGTCCAGTCCATTTTGACTGGGAGGGGCGAACGTCTAGCGCTGTCAATGCCAGCCAATGAGTGAAATGAATGCCATATGAAGAGTTTAAAACACGTGGCCAAATAACCCATAAAACTGTCAAGCCATTTTTACGAGCGCCAACATCGCTCAGCACACCAAGTGTCAGCTGATGTTTACCTGGAAAACAAACAGCCAGCAAGCGTGACGGTAGCCTGTCGCGGCAGCGCTTCTTCTCCCGTCGTCACGGTGACGCATCTCCGCCCGCTTTGTTCCCTCTCGCTTCAAAGGCGGCAAGCCGGCTCGGGTGCAGGTACATGAAAGATGCTTTTTCTTTGGCTTTCACAACAAGTATGTGGAAGAAGGACTTTGAAGTTGGGTCAGTCTTCACGCCTCCCGCTTAGCTTTCTCCTCACCTGGATGCTTTCACCTGCGTGCAATGGTGGACACAAAGTAGAAACAACTCCAATACCATCATTTTTTTGTGCTGAAGTAAATGTGTTTTTCAGATTTTCCTTTTTGCTTTGATAAAAAGTATTGTTTTGCATGGGAACAAATAATTTTTCTTTAATTTGCAAGCTTTTCTCTATTGTTGACTAACAAAGGAAGGTTTTTGTATCCATTTACCATCTTAAGATATGCATTAAAGTATATCTACATACATATATATTAGGGCTGTCAAACGATTTAAATTTTTAATCAAGTTACTAACAGCTTAAAAATTAATTAATCGTAATTAATCGCAATTCAAACCATCTATAAAATATGCCATATTTTTCTGTAAATTATTGTTGGAATGGAAAAATAAGACACAAGACGGATATATACATTCAACATACGGTACATAAGTACTGTATTTGTTTATTATAACAATAAATCAACAAGATGGCATTAACATTATTAAGATACTGTTAAAGCGATCCATGGATAGAAAGACTTACAGTTCTTAAAAGATAAATGTTAGTACAAGTTATAGAAATTTTATATTAAAACTAGGGCTGTCAAACGATTAAAATTTTTAATCGAGTTAATTACAGCTTAAAAATTAATTAATCGTAATTAATCGCCGTTCAAACCATCAATAAAATATGCCATATTTTTCTGCAAATTATTGTTGGAATGGAAAGATAAGATGCAAGATGGATATATACAGTGGGGAGAACAAGTATATGATACTCTGCCAATGGGAAAACCCATTGGCAGAGTATATGATACACTGCCAATGGGTTTTCCCATTGGCAGAGTATCAAATACTTGTTCTCCCCACTGTACATTCAACATACGGTACATAAGTACTGTATTTGTTTATTGCTGAATTGCAGAATTGCTGCTGTTTAGTGCTGAAACCCAAAAAAAAAATCAGTCGCACCCAAGCGCCAGCAGAGGGCTACAAAACACCAAAAAACACAAGTAACAAGTGGACATTAAACTGTGCTGTCATTTTAATCTGTTTGAGCGGGGCATGTGCGTTAAATGCCTCAAATATTTTAACGTGATTAATTTAAAAAAATAATTACCGCCCGTTAACGCGATAATTTTGACAGCCCTTTTATATATATATACATTGTGTATTTTACAAAGATTATTTTAAAATCACTTTTTAAAAACGAAAAGAATGAAAGAAAAATGCCTCAGACATTATACAAATAGAGAACGAAAAACAAATACTCAAAAAATGTCAATGCAAAAGTCACGCAAAAATAGTTCATTATTACACGTTTTTATTTTTACTGAGCACTAAACGTCGCATGAAAAAAATACATGTTTTTTCCCAAAATATTTGAAAAATGCCCACATAAGTAAAAAGTATGTTTCAGGAAAAAGTATGTTTTAAAAGTTGCACAAAAATCATTAGAAAAGTTTACAAGTTGAATTCAAATTTTTCAAAGATAGCAGAAAAAAGAAAAAAGTAAAATTATGCCCGAAAAGTTGCGCAAAAAAATGTATGTTGGAAAAAACCTATTTCAAGTATTTATTCATGAAGATGGGAAAGGATTGTGGTTGGCGCGAGGTTACACGGTGCTTTACTACAGTTCTGATTTTGTTTTTCTTAAGCTAGGGACCAGTATATCCGCCTTTTAAAAAAATCATTTCCAGTCTTCTCTTGACCCTGTTTTGGACCCTATATCCCACAGGTGGGCCCTGAGTCAGCTCTAATATAGTGTTGCGGCCGCGGCGGTGTACGGCCCTTGTGCGCGCTTGATGTCGGCTTGAGCTCCCAAATGTAACTGTCAGCTAAAGGAGAGTAATAGAGGCGTCGGTGGTGTCATCGGAAACATATGTGGCTCCATATGCTCACATATGCGTGTTGTCTTGAGATGGGCGAGAATGTGTGTGTGCCTCAATGAAGTGGGGGACTCTTAGGGAGATGAATGATCATGTTTCAGTGGTCATAGACGTCCAGTCCGTTTGGACTGGTACTGCTGCCAGCGATCATTCGTCAATGGCAGACAGTGAGTCAAATTATGAAATTGTTGATGAGTTTCCTTAGTTTGATTGTTTATGTTATTTTGTGGTCAGTGCAAAATTGGTGGATTTTTAGAAAAGATTTTGTTCATCTTCATCTATTAAAATGGCATATGCAAAAGATGTTGATCATTGATCCATCACTATGAAAATTGCACCCCTATTATGTTTATCTATATATAGTAGTCCTTTGCGATAGTTGTCCGATTATGACTTTTTAAGCGATAACCAATATCACTATATTATCCAACTCCAAAAATCCGATACTGATATCAAACTGATACCGTTATATGCGGTCGCGGACGTAACATATTATAGCTAATTGAATTGTGATGCCCCACCGGATGCTTTAATAATGATAATGCTCACAAACAAATTCCAAGCATATTAGTGTGGAGACATCTAACGGTCATTAAGCATAACTGCTGTGCTAGACAGTGACCAGCCCTTGTACAAAGGCAGAAGACTTCTACATTCACTTAGAAGGCAACATGCATATTGGCCCAAAACTGATAATGAAAAACAAATGTCAATATTATCCCATGTCATTTTAAAATGCTTTTATCGGCCAATTTTATTGGCTATCCGATAATACTCTGATGTAATCCAACTCTACTTTGTGATCTACGTGACGTAAGTTTTTTCGGCGCAAAGTGTCAACTGGCCCATTTTTAACTTTGTGCCTACAAGCAAATATTTGAGATGGGAGTGCTCTAAAATGATTTCATTAAATTAAAAATTTTAACAGCTGTTATGTTTAATATCCTGAAGGTTTGATAGAAATGCTTTTTTCATTCTTGTTGCAATAATAGCATGTAGATAGTAATGTTAGCCTAGCGGTAACAATTAGTTTACTTATATTAACAATAGAGCCAGAGACAGGCCAAATTAACTTTACTGATAAGTAAAAATAGCATAAAATTAGCAGGTTATTCATACAATGTGACAGTCTTTTTGAATTTTCACCATGCGGAAATTACTCCAACCAACACGCTAGGGCAGCGCAATATATTGTTTGAACATCGCCATCGCAATGTGCGCATGCGCAATAGTCCTATCGCAGGACGTGCAATTGTTTTTTTTTGTTTTGTTTTTTTTTTTTGGGGGGTGGGGGGGCTTCATAAAAGCAGCACGTGTACAGAGACATGGTCTTCTGGATCCCTTTTACCAGAGCTGGGTAGAGAAGGCAAAAATTGTACTGAAGTAAGAGTAGCATTACTTCAAAAATAATATCACTCAATTTAAAGAAGTCATCATCCAAAAAATGTACTCAAGTACAAGTAAAAAAAAGTATTTGGTGAACAAAATACCGAAGTAATGAGTAGCATTGTGAGTAACTGCTTACAATGTTTGATTTTTCTTATTATTATTTTTATTTTTATTTTTTTCTCAGCACATACAGCAAATACCGTATTTTTTGTACTATAAGTCACAGTTTTTTTCATAGTTTGGCTGGGGGTGCGACTTATACTTATGTGTGAAATTATTAACACATTATATCATTTCACATGTCATTTTGGTGTTTTGGAGTTGCACTGATGGTTTGTTAAAGTTGTTAACATGTTCTTTATGCAATAGTTATCTGAATAACTCTTAATAGCTATGTAATATTAACATACCAGCCGCCTTAGCATTTCATTGTTCATGCATGTAACATTATCATAGTTCAGCATGTTGTTCTCCATTGCATTTTTATTTTAAATTGCCTTTCAAGATGACCTCTGTTCTATGTGTTGGATTTTATCAAGTAAATTTCCCTCCAAAATGCGACTTATACTCCGGTGCGGCTTATATGTTTGGTTTTTTTCCCTCTTCATTGCACATTTTTGGGCTGGTGCGACTTATACTCAGGTGCGACTTATTCTCGAAAAAATACTTGATTTGAATACTTGAATACTTAATTTTTTACATTGCTTTAAAGAATACATGACTGAACAGGCTGGCATGATAGAAGAACAGCAAGCTTGAGTCTGATTGGTATAATGGAGTCATGTGATTATTGTCGCGACATCACACTGGTGAAACTGGTGGAGCTACTGTTGGCATCGCTGATAAAAATAAAGTCAATATGTATAATAAAGACGAAAAATGTAGTGACTCTAGTGTAGCCCAAAGTAGCAGAGCAACTGTAGCATTTCTTCTTCATGAATTTACTCAAGTAGAAGTAAAAAGTACATTTATCTCGAAAAGTTACTGGAGAAAATGTAACGGAGTAAATGTAACGCGTTACTACATACCTCTGCCTTTTATATAAAGCAATCGTCATCATTCACAAATTAACCTCCACTAGCCTGGAATAAACAGTATTATATGAATACAATGTGGTCATGTTGATTCAACCAAAGTATCTAACCAAATCCTTCCAGTTTTAATGTCGCAATATACTGTATATAGTAATATATCGCAATCAATATTGTTCAGTGCTAGTTTTAATATCTCAATATAATATCGCAATATGATATCGCAATATATCGCAACCCTCCAAAAAATCGCAATAATATTTTTTTCCAATATCGTTCAGGCCTACAAAACGCGTATTGCAGTATTTATTCTCCGTGCACTTTGCCGCCACAGTTAACTGATATTCTCCCAGACTATAGAGGGCAGTAAAAAGCATCAACAGGATATAAACAACACTACACGGTAACAGAAGAAGGGACCTTACATTTACTACTCCGTTACATTTACTTGAGTAACACTTTCAGAAAGATGTTCTTCTAAGAGTAGTTTTACCACACCATACATTTTACAATTACTTGATTAGATTTGTGATTAGGAAAATCTCCTCTTACTCTGCTACTTTGGGCTACACTAGTTGTTACATTTTTCCTCTTTATTCTACATATTATATTTTAAAAAAATTTTTGCCAGCAATGCCAACAGTAGCTCTACCAGTTTCACCAACGAGTCATTGCAATAATAATCACTTGACTCTATTATACCAATCAAACTCAAGCTTGCTCTTCTAGGAACACACCGGCCTGTTCAATCACGTGGCGTCTTTAAAGCACCGTAAAAAATGAAGTATTTGACACAGAGCGGTGCCCTCAACATGACTTAAAAGAGTGGATTTTAATCTCTCTCCCAGTTTTTATTTGGCACTGATTAACCACGGAAAACCGGAGATCCTTTTAATTTCATAAAGGGAACTGTGATGTAATTATTCACTATTCAACTATTCAAACTAAGCCCTAGGGATGTCCTGATCACATATTTTTGCACCCCAGTCCGAGTGACCTGACTTTTAGAATCTGCCGATACCGAGTCCCGATCAGATACGGAATAAAGTGCTGTTCAAAAAAAGAAAAAAAAGTTCTAAGCATGTTATTGTCCAATCGTGCCGCCTTCATAATGTGAATTGTTTTTAAACAAGAATAATGAAGAAAAATGCTTGTCTTTATTAAACGCATCATTGAGTGTGTCCACTCAAATCCGCTCACGCCACGGAGAACAGCCTCTCACTTACACAACGGGCTGCCACAGCACACTACCGCTAGTGTTTAACACGCTAAATGATGATTGACACATTCGGCCCCTTTGATGGTAGAGCTACCAAGCTTCTCCAGCAAGATCAAAGCAATCACCTCTATCAATCATCGTTAACTTCAAATAGTTAACTCCGGGGCCCTGCTGACAAAGAAAAGCAATAGGAGGGAGAGTGAGAGGCTATACAAGCACGAGTTTAAAAAAAAAAAAAAAAACATATTTTTTTTAGGGCTGTCAAAATTACTGCGTTAACAGGCGGTAAAATGAATTACGTTAAAATATTTGACGCAATTAACGCACATGCCCCGCTCAAACAGATTAAAATGACATTAGAGTGTAATGTCCGCTTATTACTTGTTTTTTGGTGTTTGGCGCCCTCTGCTGGCGCTTGGGTCCAACTGATTGACATCAACAATGGCGAGCTATTAGTTTATTTTTTGATTGAAAATTTTACAAATCTGAATAAAACAAAAACAGTAAGAGGGGTTTTAATATAAAATTTGTATAACTTGTACTAACATTTATCTTTTAAGAACTAAAAGTCTTTCTATCCATGGATCACTTTAAGAGAATGATAATAATGTTAATGCCATCTTCTTGATTTATTATAATAAACTAATACAGTACTTATCTACCGTATGTTGAATGTATATATCCGTCTTGTGTCTTATCTTTCCATTCCAACAATAATTTACAGAAAAATATGGCATATTTTATAGATGGTTTGAATTGCGATTAATTACGATTTAATTTTTAAGCTGTAATTAACTCAATTAAAAATTTTAATCGTTTGACAGCCCTAATTTTTTTTAATTAAAAACCCAATCCTTTTCATCCAATTCCGAACCTCTGAAAAAGGGGCACGATCGGCCCGATTTCCGATCACGTGATCGATTCGGGACATAACTACTAGAAACTTTTTTCTCCAACAGAGGACACTCATGCTCTTTGGACCAAAGATTCCTTTCTGTAGATTTTTTCTCTCTTGCCGGAATTCAATGATTTTTTTTGTACATCTTTGGCTTAATGTGGTTCTGTAATAAGGTATAGTACAGCATAATAATATCAGTTCACACAGATAACTTTCTGCTGAGAAAAAATACCATTGTTTAAAAAAAAAAAAAAATCAAACATCGTAAGCAGTTACTCCCAATGTTACTCATTACTTGAGTATTCTTCTCACCAAATACTTCTTTGTGCTTTTGTACATTTTTTTTGGAAGACTACTTTTACTTTTGTAATATTATTTTCAAGTAACGCTACTCTTACTTGAGAACTTTTGGATACTCTACCCACCTCTGGTAGTAGCTCATCCACGGAAACGTCCGTGTGTTTTGAAAAAGTCATCAGATACGCAGTAACGCAGTGTGTCATTAAGTAATAAAAAAAAAAGAAAAAAAGAAATTTAAAGGATCAGCGGCTAGGATTTATGTAAAAGAAAAGCTGAAATGCTAACATAATCTATACCGGTCACTCTACAGTATTTTGTTCCCTTTATGCCACTTTGCTTGCACTGAATGGAGCTTTGAAGTTGTGTTTGTGTGCACTGCCTGAGGGGGAGGGAATGGGAAACAACCCCGCTCATTAGTAGCTGTCAGTATAGGGGGTGCTCGGTGTGGTATTGGGAGTCGCTGATGAATTTCAGATAGTGTCAATTGCTCATGAAAGATGTGCTGAGGATGCCCCGGCCGTCACGCTCGACTGGTCGCCCGCTCAACACGTCCCATCTTCCCATCCCGAATAGCTGTGATCCCTCACTTTTTCAACCCCCCTCTCTTCCTGCTTACCTTGGCTAAAGTCGCTTTGCATGTTGATTGGAAAGGGGGCGCCAGGAGGGGAGGCTAATCCAGTTTGCAGCTGTCGTAGGCCCAATGATGAATCGCCTCTGCGGGAGGAAATAGAGTGGAGAGAAGGCTGTCGTCTTTCTGCCCGCTTTGGCAATAATGTTTTCTCAAAGAGGCAGGCTTTTTGTCTCACGGTAACAAGGAGTGACTTTGTTTCTTCCAGGTGGAGCGGGCCGGAAGAGGAGTTGCAGGGCGCTGGGAGGGAGGACTTGAGGGCATCTCGGTGGCAGGTAAGACTGGAAATGACTTTGTTGTTGCTTGAGTGCTTTAAAAAAATCTGATTTAAACAAAAAAAAGAAAGTCAGGCTATAAGATGTTACTTTTTCTCCCTATTTTACCTTGCGTTTCATAGCCCACTGACACTTTATGTATGGTGTTAACATCCCATAATACAATATGAACACCTGCAAATAATGGTTCAGTGCAGGTTATATGTGAAAATTATGGTTTTCTTGTCAAATTTGGTGTGTGCGGTTTAGTCAGGTGCACCTTATAGCCAGTAAACAGAATAAAACCTTGACCAAAACAGTAAAAAATGTCTTTTTTTTTTTTTTTAAATAAAACAATGTAAAATTATCCAAAAACTGTTGAAAACACTGATCAAAATGCAAAACTTAAGCAATATTTGCATTTTTAAGACATACCGTTTTATACGTTTGTTATGTTTCAGCAACAGAATTATTAAAATTACTTAGTAATTTTTATTGCTTTAGGAGAACTGGAACTGATTGTCAAATTGTTGATTTACATCCCATTGCAATATGGCTTATACATATAGATTTGATAAGAATGAGCCACAAGTTTAGGATAATGCAGCCATTAAACAAGTAGTGGACATTAGAGCTGCCCCGACTAGTCGACGTCGTCGACGTCATTGATGACGTAAATGCGTCGACGGGCAAAACATACCGTCAACAGGTAATGACGGGTAAAAAAAAAATACATGCAGATAAAGTTTAGAATGGCGGGCGCTCGCGATGCAAGCGGTTGTTACCGGCACCCCCAAGGAGGCCGCTGTTATTATCAATGTGACCGGCATTGTCAGATTGAGCGGAGAGAAAGAAAGTGGGCGAGCGAGAGAGGGAGGGAACGAGATCGGTGAGAGTTGGAAAAGTGCGCGGGCAGCGCGGAATTAAGTGGCTGCATCCCCCACGTTTTTGTTTTGTTCAATAAAAGTATCCAAAAAAAAAGCCATTCAACGCCTCTCGTTGTTTTTATGCACGCCGCCGCCTTCCTGAGGAGGAAATCGGACGAACCGACGACAACGAGTCAAGTGAATCGCCGGTTCACTCGTCACTACGGCGAGCAGTTGAAAACACCGCCAATTACCAAGAAGGGCAGAATTGGTAACACGGCGAAAGCGGCATAAATCCAAAAAAGCGGACCAGACTAGCCATAGCCTGAAATTATTTCAAGGAAAATATGGAGGGTGCCACTGTGTGTACTCTTTGCTAAGCTGAGCTCGCATACCACGGTAGCACGTCGGCTATGAACGAACACTAGAAGCGCCGTCACCCAGGTGTGTTTCGGAAAACAACAGGAAACAACAAGCTAGCGGATTGTAAATCCATACAACTTTCTAACGATTTTTTAAAAATTAAAGTTGCCTTTATGTATTAGGATCATGGAAGGTCCCACGTGGGGGAAAAAAAAAATATATATATATATCCTGTTTATACATAATATAATAAAAATATTTATGGAAACAGCACTGGCCTGCTTACTGTAATCCATGACTGCACTAATGTTAGTTACTTTATATTATAAAGTATTATTGTATTATTGTGTATATACATATAATAGTATACTATAAAATTAATACTATATATTTAATATTTGTTACTATGACTATGTGTGCCTGTCATTCAAAATAATTGTGGTGATATTTCAGTGTGCCCTCTGCTTTATCTATTTTCAGGTTAAAAAAAACAAAAGTTGAACAGTTTTTCCCCTCCCCCAAAAATGCAAAAATGCATCTGAACTCACACAAAGTATTCTGAAAATGATTGTCCGGGACATTGCAATTCATTTTAACATTTAGAACAATATAGACAATGACATACCCCAAAAAGAGTAAGAATTGTTTTGACTCCTGTTAAAAAGGTAAAGTCACAGTGTTTCCGTTTTCATTTTTTTGCACCAGTAAATGCAAGCAGCATTCGACCTCATTGTTTGTGAGTTCTTATTGATATTTATGTTATTTATTTATACATTAATAAAGAATTTAGGTGTTCCAAATTGTTTTTGTGAATTAATAAGCTTTAACAAAAATGTTTTAAAAAATGTTAGTTTTAAAAAATTTTATTAGATTAGTCGACTAATTGTAAAAATAGTCGGCTGACTAATCGGGAGGAAATTAGTCGTTTGGGACAGCCCTAATGGACATAATGAAAATGTTTACTTTTAGGACTTATGACAAGAGTAAACTTCATATAATTTCTTTCACAATATGATATTCTGAATTCGTCTTGGTGTTTTTCATACTAACCCTAGTATTGTACACAAATTACGACTGGAATATTAATCTGAACAAAGCTTTTACCAAATGATACAGATAGAGACATTTTCCAATGAACAAATGAATGATTAACACTTGTTTCTTCCAAGACTCAAATCTTTTACATACGCCTATACAAAAAGTTCAAATACACTGTAGGTCACCTCAGGCCATAAATCCATGGATTTAATGCCGATTTGTCGGTAACTCCTCATCAGACTAACCCGTTAAAGGAAACAAAGATCATTTTAATAGGTGTCTTTTACAATAACGTATGTCGCAGACGGTGGAGTTAAACGTTCTGTGCAGTGTTTGGTCTGCTTCTGCGTAAACACGGCAACAATTAAAGCGCTTGCCAGAGCAAACACATCAGGCTCCTCGCCTGCCAGTCATCATCAGCGAGGCACACAGCCTCTTGTAATCAAGTCGGAGCGCATCAAACCGGCCAACATCTGGTTCGGTGAGAGACGCAGAGCACTGACAGCGAACATTTCAAGCGCAGCTTGATGTGACCGGAGGAATGACAAATTGATTTGTTTGTCGCTGTGCCTCTCAGAGCTGTCATTTGCCTACAGTGCATGCATTTATCTGAGGGAAGCGCTTTTAAATCCCTTCGCGTGTGGAACCGTTGTTTATCATTATCTTATGCAGCGTTTTTCACACAATGAGTAGGCCTCATTCTTTTTGGTTTTTGTTTCCTTTTTTTTGGGCTGCTTGTCCCGTGAAGTTAGTTGAGTTCACTGCCCCCCAAGAGCTGCTCGTAACCCAAATACCGTATTGGCCCCAATATAAGACTGTATTTTTTGCATTGAAATAAGAATGAAAAAGGGGGTAGTCTTATATTCGCGGTCTAGACATTAGACCCAATCACGACGCTAGATGGCACCAGATATCATTGAAGCGATGTTCTGTCATGACAGATCTCAGCTACGCTCAAGTTTAACCAGTTTACATTATTTTATTGCAATGCTTTTCTTTGTTCAGATTTGTTTCAAGACTACAGTTAGATTTCACTTTCATGGTTAATGCAGTTATTGCAATTTTGTTGTTTTATCACAATAGATGATAGATTTACATTTCAAAAACCAGAAGCCATTCATTTACGAATGTGATTGCACTTTAGTTTACATATTTAAATGTTCAGATATTAAGAATTGAATGAGGCAAAATAACATGCTTTTTCTCGCAAATATACTGTTATAATCATTTGTTTCAGATGTACTGTAATTATTTTCTGTATAAAAATTAATTTGGTGTTCAAAAAGTCTTTTTTCAAACTTGTATCTTGAAAAAGAGTGGGTCGTCTTATAATCAGGGCCGTCTTATATTCGGGCCAACACTGTAATAACATTGTCAAGCATTTTAAGCAGGCCTACTGATCACATATTTCATTTTTTTCCAATAATTTGTTTTACTTAAATGTTAGACATTACAAGATGAATGACCTCCCATTTCTGATTTCATTCCAAAACTAGTGAGTGTCAACAAGTGACAGCCCATTCACCATTTAACTAACAATCCGGAGTAAAAAGTAAAACTTAATTCACTTTTTCACTAAACTTTTGGAGTTATTTTTGTCAAATTACTTTAATACTTGTTTGAAGGGTGACTAAGGCCATGTCTACACGTAGCAGGGTATATGGCAAAAGGAAGACTGTTTTCTACGGTTTGGCCTATTATCCATACGCACATTTAAACAAAGGTTCTTGAAAACTGCGCCCAAAGTGAAGATGTGCGAATTCTGCATTTGTGGCGCCATCATGTGGACACTAATGACCGAATATTTAACTGTGGAATCTAGGAGTGTGCCATATTAGGTATCCCACGATTCGATTCGATTCCAATTCAGGGTGCTACGTTTCGATTCTTGAATGATGATCGCGGTATTGACGATGATCACGGTTATCACGATTATCATGATTATCGATGCATCGTACATTACTAATTAATAAAGTAGACAAACAAATTATTGTCCATTATTTATTTAAAATATCCTAATGATTCAACAGAAACAATGGAAACATGCCCATACAACAAAAAGCTGCCCTTAAACTGCTTTTTTATTTATTTATTTTTACAACAATGTGCAAAAACATTAACCATTTTAAAAGGAGTACTTATTTCACTCAACAATACAATAAAATTTACACAGGTGGAATGAATTCCACATTTTCTGGAAACAAAGTGTCTTCAGATATAAGCCTTCTTTTAACCAATATACTTTGTTTTCACAGATTTCTGTACTATTTTGCATGTTTGTAGTGTTACCGCTGTACTTAATCATGGTTTTACACGTTCTGCATATGAAATACACATTAGCGAATTAGCTAATTAGCTTAGCACTCGGCGCTAACAAGTAACACCTCAAAAACGAAAACAATAAAGGCTAAACAGTACAAGAGGGTTCGTGTACTAACCTCTTAGAGACGCACAAGGGTCTTAGCAACACACTCAGGCCATATTTCAATTGACATGACTTGAAACCACAGCTGGACATCTGAAAGATGAGGAGCAACGAACTCTCTCTTCCCCTCTCGCTCTAAAAAATATCGTGTGCATCGCGCTTCTGTCCCTGCCTGTCTCATACACAAATTTACTTCCCAGTCTTTTAAAAAGGAGTAAATCTCTCTCCAATTAACTGGGAGCATCCATCACAACATTGTGCGTACGTCCGTTAACGGTGTCTGGGCGGGAGACGTGTCTTGAATTTCGTTCCGCTACAAGCGCCTGTCATAAAGTTATGAGGGAAAATCATCGTTTTTGACCCTATATGAATCGTAAACAAATCATCACGTGTCGAATCGCGATGCATGTAATAATGGATTTTTTGGAACTCCTCTAGTGGAAACGTCTATAACTGCGACAAACTTTGTCCCTACATCACACATGAGACCAATTTTTCCATTTGGAGTAAATTAAGTGCTTTTTTTGCTTCCATTTATTTACAAACTCTTGCAGTCCTTTTTATTGAAGAACACATGCGAAGGATGGGGGTACTATGCACAATTATTTTTTGCGCATTGTTATGAATGTACTTAAAAATGAATTCATGTGGTTGGCTGTGGTAGCTCTTTTTTTCTACAAACGTGCTGATGTGGACTTAATTATTTTCTCCCGACGTATTAGGGCAGGATCCTCGGTATTAACAAAAAAAAAAAAAAACTGCTAGGTGTAGACATGGCCTAAAAGTGACGACAATCGGGTTATTTGGCAGAACGCGGCCGGAAGTTGGGTGACGTCACACGAAAAGTACATTTGTTTTCTTTGGACAACGCTTGTCATTAGAGGTGTGAGAAATTTTCGATTCTTAGATTTTTCGCGATTCGGCCGTGGAAGATTCGAGAATGATACCTTACTGCTGCCGACAGCCGCTACAAACTACGCCCACATAATGTTACGGTAGATAATAGATATCATATATTTATAGAACTAGATGCGAAATGACGGACTCGACGGCGTTAGCAGCACATGTATAGAAAACTAAATGCGAAATGACAGACTTACAGGCCTTAGTAAACAACCGCCATCTTAAAGCAGGAGACTTCCCTGGAAGGTTGTTGTAGCGAACCTTCCAAGTTAACCTAATTAACTTTTTATCTAAAATGCTCCTGCATCGGCAAAATCTTTACTTGAATCTATCTTTAAAACAGTTTTAAAACTAAAACTCGTAAGTAGGCAGAAGGGAAATTTTGGAATAACGGGAGCAATTTTAACAACTTTAACGGTTGATTCACAACATTAAATTAATTGAATGTAGTTTAAAGCTGCTGATACAGTGTGGGGACTTGAGTATTTTATTTATTGCTTTTAACTGTGAATTTGATACTGAAATAATCGTTTATTTAAGCCTGAGAAGCTTTTTATACAATTTTTGCAACTAATGTATGAAACATTAAAAGCAGCTATTAGCTTTTTTGGGTTGTCATCAATAATCGATTTCTAATCGAATCGTAGTCTCCGAATCGTAATCGTAATCGATCGCTAGGTGCCCAAAGATTCCCTCCGCTACTTGTCATAATTCATAAATCATAGTACAGCACCTTTACATGAAACACAGACATTGCCATGAGTCACAGAGAGTATATATGAGTATTTAAACACCTGAAATAAAAAATAAACGACAAATTCTAGCTAGTTTTACCAATCTTTTAAGGATTTGCGAGCACATGCTGCAGGGAAAATTAAACTAAACAGAAACAAAGCATTGCGAAAACACACAAAGAAAATGTTACTAAAACAATAATTATTTTTTAGTTATTTGCAGTCGTACAACTAAGAAAAAAAAGACTTTGTTTTGTGTATTTCAGTTCGGTTGAAAGAAGCAAGTTGTCATAATGCCTTAAAATGAAACACTGACACTGCCATTGTTCAAAAAAATAAAACTTTGCTATCTAAGCAAATGAAAAACAAATAATAGCGAGTACATTTTAAAACGTTTTACCCAGTTTTACCAAACTTCGTGACCTTGTGGTCCGGTGAAAATGAAACCGGAAGTGAAGCACCGCGATCCGCGAAACACATGAAGAAGAAAATACTACAAACAAACTCCTAACCGCCACAGGGTGGCACTGCGGGACCAAATTGTTTAATTAGCACGTGTATCACCCAAATCATCAGTCATATACTAATGTATTAAATTTAAACGAGTTGATAGTAATACAATGTATACAATGTCTTTTATTCATCAGGTCTATGGAAATGCAGGATCTCGCCAGTCCTCACAGTCGAGTAAGTGGAAGTAGCGAATCTCCTACCGGTGCCAACCTTGACAACTCCCACATCCATAACAACAATTCCATGACACCCAATGGCACTGAAGGTAAATTAGCGATTTTTCAGCGTGATTTTCTATCGCAAAAATTAGCCGTGTATTGAAACCACAGTGGCGTTCAACTCCCTTAGCATGGATAGTCACGACTGGAGTTTTGCATGAGGTTTTCCACTACACATAGTTGTTGATTCAGGTGTTAAATGGACAGGACTCATGTCTGGTGTCCTTTTTTTGCCGCTCTTTTTTCCCCCCATAGGTGACAGCATCACAATGCTCACCACTGCAGACTGGTTGTTAGGTTCTAACTCGCAATCTGCCTCAGGTTTGTCTACTTTTTTGCAATGAAAGGACAATACTTGCAAGAAGACATCCAAAATTCCCCAAATTCAACTATTGTACCTTTCATTCAAGCCCCCTGTGGTGCTTAAATGTGTCATGCTAGCATGTTTTGCTGTGAACAGATTGGGCCCTTTGAATAGACAACATTTGGTTCTAATTTGTTCGTGCTTATCCAACCTCCAAACATTTTTTTGTGCGTGTGACTGTGCTAGTTTATGCATGCACACCAGCATTATTTTTTTTCTCCTTCATTTTAGTGCGCTACCCGCGTGTTCTCGCAAAGTATCGCCACTTGTCAGCATGTTTCCAAGCTGAACAAGCACAGCGGAAAAACATGTAGGACATGACAGCCTATGGCTTCTTCATTTCCGCGGAGCATGACCAACTTGCCCACATTGTCAATTTGTTTTGCCCCCTGAAGGAAAAAAAAAGTGGAATGATTTCAAAGATTCCTGAGCTGTCAGGTAGCTGTGAAATTGTTCTTGACGCATCTATCAGTGAGCTTGGTAATGGAGCCAAGGTCAAAAAGCGGTCGCTACGCATAAAGATGAATTTATACACGCGCGCCTTTTCCTGACAGTTCACTTATACTTGGTTGTCATCGCTATGATGAATCCTGCCGCACGTCGCATGAATCATTCAGCAGTGTTTTAAAGCGTTGATTTAGAGTATTATTAGCTTGCTTGTAGGAGATTTTAACACAGATGCTAACTCTCCAAGGCCGGATTCACAATGCAGGTTGAAGTGTAATGTGTGAAATCAGTCAGAGTACTGTCAACAGCCCCAAAAGATACGCAAGATAGAACAGGAATAAATTAGAAAGTGAACAATGAATTGGTAATAGTAGTGCAGTTTAAAAAAAGATGAAAAAATGGCTTTTGTGAACACTACAAAATGTATAAAAGTTAAAATAGAACTGATTTAAAGAGTCCAAAAATAGTCCAATGAAAAATTAAAGTTAACTTAATTCCCCAGATTTAGGGAAATTAGAATCAGACAAACCTAAAAACGGTTTCACAGGTTAAATTAGTGCTGTCAAATTTATCGCGTTAACGCGCAAATTAATTTTTTCAATTAATCACGTTAAAATACTTGACGCATTTAACGCATGCACAGAATGACCTGCTCATGCATTGCCTCAAGCAGATTACAATGACGCCGTTCTTGCACATTGAGAGCTAAAAGGCAATGCAATGTGAGTGGACACAGGCATTCAATGGACCAGGCCTTTTATTAACATAAGCTTGGGCGACTCTTTCAATACAAACATAACTATTGTGGCAAGCGACGTGGGGAAGAATGACAGGAGATGATCTTTTTCTTAACACGCTTTATTGAACACAACGCAGAACATGTACCATTTGCAGCCACCACTGACAGTCATGGTTGCCCAACTTCCCATTATGCATTTGGGTGGAACAGTTAAGTCGTTCCAGTATCATTTAGTGAAAGCACAACAAAAATAATATTCATATCGCTAAAAAAACTAATGTTCACAAAGAGAAAAGCGCTCAATGCAAAGAGAACTGGCATTCCTAATCAAAATAGCTATGCAAAATACACATAAAACTTACTCAGACGCTGCCTTGGCTAGATCTCTAATTAATTTAAAACTCGCCATTGACACCTTGTGGTGTATTTCAATCACTACCTTACGTAGTTAAAGACACTGTGGAAGAACGGCAGGGAGCCCATGTGACGTCCCGCTCGGCGACGTCAACAATGGCGAGCTATTAGATTATTTTTTTGATTGAACTACAAGTCTTTCTATACGTGGATCCCTTTAACAGAAAAAATTTTAATGCCATCTTGTGGATTTGTTGTTATAATAAACTAGGGCTGCAGCTATCATTATTTTACTAGTCGATTAATCGATGAACTAGTTAGTTCGAATAACCGAGTAATCGGATACAGAACATAAAAAAATTAAAATACCTGAACTGAGCCTCAAACGGTATTAAAAAAAAAGATCAACGTAAAACAAAAGAAAAACTGGCTAACTTACATAGCAAAAATCCGCTAGCTTAAATGCTATAAAATACTAATGTTTTTTTAACAACGCTCTTAACAAATGGTTCACACACATATTCGCACAAAAATTGGCTAAATATGCCTTTAAACTAAATTACGAATGCATTAAAAAAACAAGCTTAAACAAAAACCTAGCTTATGTTGATCTTAACAGGGAGCAGCTGATTCGGCCATGTAAAATGAGGCAGACTAGAGGGCAGTGTATCCACCCAAATCAATAAAACTAAATGCAAACACTTTCAAAAACAAACCATTACAACGCCACTTTAATTAAACGAATACTCGAAGCAGCAAAATTTAATTTGAATCTTTTTATCTAATCGAATACTCGAGTTAATCGATTAATCGTTGCAGCACTATAATAAACAAATACTGTACTTATGTACAGTTTTTTGAATATACAGTATATGTCCATCTTGTGTCTTATCTTTCCATTCCAACAATAATTCACAGAAAAATATGGCATATTTTAGAGATGGTTTGAATTGCGATTAATTACGATTAATTCATTTTTAAGCAATGATTAACTCGATTAAAAATTGTAATCGTGGACAACTTAAAATTATTCTTTGTTTACTGTCAATAGCAGTGAAATAGTTTCAAAATATGACAACGGGGAGAAAAAAAAGTAAAAGCTCTAAGAGTAATATTGGTTAAAATACAGCTACATATTGTAAAATCATAAAAAGTTGTGTAGGTAAAAAACATTCAGTGATCCCTCATTTTTCGCGGTTAATGGGGACCAGAACCTGCCGCGATAAGTGAAAAACCATGAACTAGCACCCCCCCGTTTGCGTGTTCAATGTATTTATTCAGACATTGGAAAGAGATACATATAAGACATGTTTTGTCCCTTTTTTCCCAATTTATAATCTAAAAAATTATGTATACATTAAGAAATGTTTTTTAAACACTTCAAATGTAATAATTTTAAGTTTTAAACATGTTACTGCCCCACCGAATTAATTTTAAACAAGAATAAAGTAGTACAAAAATTCTGGGTTTTATTAAATGCTTCATTGAGGGAGTCAACTCACTCTACTCCACTGCTCACATACACACAATTAGTTGCCACAGCAACTGTTTAACAAGTTAAACAATGATTGACGCATACAGCGCTTTGAAGCTTTGGCATACAAGCGTCTGTGGGTAGATCAAATCCAAATATCTTTCAACACCGTTAACTTTAAAAAGCAACTCCAGTGCACGGCCTGACGAACAGGGAGGGAGCGAGAGTGAGACGGCGCGATCGGGTCGGGACTGCTCATCTGTATTTTTTTTTTTTTTTTTTTTTAACTGAAAAACAAACTGCGATTGACTGAGGGTGGTGGAAAGTTTGAAGCGCGAAGTAGTGAGGGATCAACGTACAGTATATACTACCACAACCTCCAAAAGTTTCACAGCTAAAAAAACGAATCTCCCATGAACCTCGAAAGACTTTCACTTCACTGTCATTGTTTTTTGTTTGTTTTTTTTTTCTTTATTCAATTCGACAACTTGTCTTAGTGCTTATTTTTCTCTCTTTGGCAGTTAAAAGTGAGCCAATGAGCAGCAGCGACATTGCCGCCTCAGTAGCAGACACGTCACTGGACAGCTTTTCCGGATCAGGTGATCACAAAGTTTGCTTATGAGTGTTTATTTACAACCATAGACATTCAAAATGGCAGCCAATGAGTTAAAGCGCTACACTCACATGGGCGCGTCTGTGTGTTCACTGGGCTGGTTCCCATGTCAGTGAAAGATGGAATTAATAATATCCAGCGGAATAAGTCCTGAGCGTCAGGCAGTGTGAAGGTCCTCTTGGAATCAATGTTTATTATTATTCTTTCGACAAGTGAATCTCATTTTGGGGGCCTCAGTATGCCAAAAAAGTCCAGAAGGTTAGAAAAAAATGCATTTTTTAGTGTGTGTAAGATTAAAACAAAATAAAGCATTTAACATTCTTGATCGTGCTGTCTGTGTTGCACTTTGATGATCTTAACACAGTACACCACAGATAAAGATTCTTTCCTATTATTGATGGACAAGTGTCAAATTTAAGGCTTGGGGGCCAGAGTTGGTCCGCCACATCATTTTTTGTGGCCTGCAAAAGAGAATAATGGCCATAGATTTTTCTTGTAAAACTCGAAAATTAGATTGTTTTCCCTTTTCTTTTTGTACAAATTGTTAAACAAAAACATCTTTCAATTTGTTGAATTATACATTTAAGTGGGTTTACAGTCGTGATAGCCCTTCAGAGGGAAACCATAACTATGATATTGCTCATGATAAAAAAATGAGGTTGACACCCCTGCAGGGGCGGAAGTTAAGTGGGTGCTGGAGCTGCGACCATACCCGGGCTTCTAATGGGCCCGGTTTGCGGGCGTAAATTGGGTGTGGTTGGGTGAGGGAAGGGTCAAACAGAAAGTTAAGATGATGTGCGGCGCTGTTAAACAGTGTTAGTGTTTTAAGTGTTGCTTGGTCGGTTGTTTGGAGGGGCCCGCTAAAAAAAATCCACTTGCACCCCACGCACACACGCACACAGCGGACAATCGTCTTGAAGGGCAAGCCAATACCGTAATTTTCGGACTTTATGACGCTACATTTTCCCTTCATTTTTTTTTTTCTTTTTTTTTTTTTTCTTTTTAACCTGTCCTGTTCAGCTGTTTGACACAGAGAATGGAAGTCTAAGTGCCCGGATAGTCTGAACAGTTTTAATGTTTCACATTGAGAGTCTGACATACTCCCATTGTGATCATTCAAAATACCTTTTTATTATGACAAAGCAGTGGACAGGAAGGGATTATGGGGGGACAGAAGAAAAGAAATACAAGAGAAGAAAGAAAAGAAACACATACACAAACAAAAACAAGAAATACATTGAACAACTAGACTAGTTACTAATATGCTGGTGCTATCGTCAGCGAGATGTATTTCCGGTTTACATCATGTGGGGGCCTATTGGCCAGTGAAAGAGGGGGGTGGGGGTGTCTATAAGCCTATAAGCCAAGTGATTGAAAGGGGTAGAGTGTACACAAATCAGTTCTGTGATCTAGAACCCAGTAATCGTGTGAATCTCTTATGAGTGTAAGCCCGTTGGCGACCAACCCTACGCCGCCGCATCACCAATCCCGGCACCGGGACCCCCAACCCGAGCATGCCTACCACATCCAGCAGCACGCAAGCCCCACCGGGTGCGCGACAGCCACGCAGACGGGCGGAGAAGCCGTGTGGGCGCCAACCCAGGGCCACGGCTCCCACCCAGCCAGCCCGGGAAGGGAGGGCGGGCGGGGGGTTAGTGGGCCAAGCGCAGCCCATCTCTCCTCCCGCAGCCCAGCAAAGGAGCCGTCGTTCCACCCCCCCGGGACCCAGGGTGGTCCCCCGGGCCACCCGCGCACCCATCAACCGGCCTTCAGGGATGGCCGGAGGGGACGCACCACCAACCCCACGCCTACCCCCATCGTCGCCCGCCCACCCGGGCCACGAGCCACAGCCGCAGCCCCCCAACCGGCACGGCACGCCACGGGACCCCCAGCGGCCCACCAAGCCCCAGGCGGTGCAGGCGACACCCCGCTGATACACCGGCGCCCAGCCAGCGACCCGCGACGGAGCGCAGGGCGGATGCCCAGCCAGAGAAGAGAGGGGAAGGCGGAGGCAGGAGAACGCCCAGGAACTGCCACGGGGCGATGCAAAATCAGAGCCCCGACCCCCCAACCCACTCCCGCGGCCGGCAGCCCAGGCAGAAGGGAGGCCACACCCCAGGAGCCACGCCATATGGGAAAAGTGTGGGACCCACCTACCACCCTATTACTGTGGCTGCCAGGTTCCCGACTGGCAGCCATCACCCAGCACCGTGATGGGAATGTGAGGGGAGGGTAGTGCAATGTATGCATTAAAATAGGAGAGCTTGGCTTAGGGCAGTGGGAGCGCAGCATGGAGTTTCTGCCCTATTCATTCCCTTCATTTTGAATCCTGCGCCTTGTAGCTCAGTGCGACTTATTTGTTGATTTATTTGGGTTAATAAGTACTGTAACACTTCATTTGACAGCGGTGTCATAAGACTGTCATTGACTGGCATTACTGAATATGCCACTAACTTCATTTGTGTCCAGCTTGAATCTTTTACATCCATATAAAAGTGAGGTCATTTGCCGGATAACAATAAATGACATCTGTTATAAGCACTCATTAATGCTCATGACGGTTTCATGTCATATGATTGTCTAATGTCAGTCTTATGGCACCACTGTCAAAGTGTCACCAAATACCCTAATTAGCAATTAATGAAACAACTGGAACAGTAACAAGAAATAATTAGCACAGAACATGAATTTTGATTGTTATTTACAACTGTAGCTCTGCGATGCATGCTAGGAGGCACGTTGGACGACAACAGTGTTGATGGCAGGTGGCAGCAGAGATTGACTGTCTCCTCCAAGGGAGCAGTGATGGCCAAATGAAGCTTCGTGAAGCAATGATGGTTCATGGTGGTTCATTTGGTTTTATGACAGTCGTAGGATGCCGCTGTCAAATAAAGTGTTACCGCTTAATATCTTTTGGTGTAAATATCCCATAATACAGTGAGGACATCTGCGGCTCATAGTCCAGGGCGGCTTATCTATGAACAAATGCCGTTTTCTTGCCAAATTTGAAGTGTGCTTCTTATAGTCAGGTGCGCCTTATAGTGCGAAAATTACGGTAATTACCCACTAGCACCCCCCGCCTGTCGGACGATCCACACAAGGGGTCCTGTTTATGCTCATTGCACCCGGGTCCTGCTCACATTTGTCCGGCCCTAAACTCTAGAATCTAGAGTTTAGTTTCATAATCTAGAGTCAAGATTATATTGTTTAATTTAAGGATAATCTAATGAAACAGAATCATCTGTAGTCCATTGGTTTTGGTTATGAAGTGTCGAAACACAACATTTGACATCTTTACGGTATCAGTTGAAAATGTCTGTTTTGTTTAGCTTTCCTTATTTAACATTGGCAAAAATCATATACAATTTAAGTTTGTTTAAATTTGTTTGTACACATGAATTTCATTGTTAATCGAATATAATTTAAAAAATGTAACCAAAAGAGATGGCGATCTTCCTTTAAAAACCATGTACCAGTGGGCTAAATTAAGAGCCCTGCGGGACGATGTAGTCTTATATTGTGGTTGCGGCTTCAGCGGCCCATTGCAGCGGTTTGTATATACCATCGGTTGCCTTGACAACAAATGAGTCAGCACAAAAAACAACCTGATCCTCCCTACCTGATTATTTTTCCTCCATTATTACGATCCGTCTCCTCAGCCTTAAAGAAGGTCATCGAAATAAACAGAGTCAAGCGGGCGTAATTACCGGTTCCTCCGAATTTGGGGGGTTCTGTTGGCAAAAACTAATATTTACATTGCTCCCGAGTGTTTCAACGTGCTCTTGTGTCTCTCTTAACTTTGCTCCTCAGCTATTGGAAGCAGTGGCTTCAGCCCAAGACAAACGCACCAGTACTCCCCGCAGATTTACCCTTCCAAGTAAGGCTCCTTTTTACTTGGTCCTCCAAAACAAAACAAAATAAGCAGCGTCCGACTTCATTTGGGCCTTTAATGAGATCCTTCTGTTTCGTCATTTCTCATTGCGCTTTGAGATACGACCGTTTGACTGAAAAAGTGTGTTTTTTCAGAGGGCGGAACACATATTTTTCTCACTTTTCTGTTGGTGCAACAGCAGGACGTATCCGCATATTCTTCCGACCCCTTCGTCCCAAAATATGGCCGCGTACGGGCAGACGCAGTACACCACAGGAATGCAGCAGGCCGCGGCTTACGCTAGCTACCCCCAGCCTGGCCAGCCCTATGGCATCCCAGCTTACGGTAAGAAGCGGATTCTTAAACGTGTCTGTTTTTGGGTAAAATTGCTGCCTAAGCTTCTGTTTCTGAAGGTCAAGACATTGCTCGAGAGCTAAAGTGTTCTCATGGTTTTTACTTTGACATCAATAGTTTTGCTGAGTTGTTGTTTGTTGTCTGTCGGTGACTTAATTTGCTGATCTGAAAGATCAAAAAGACGACAACAGAGTTTGTGTATGTAGATACATAAAAAGTATTAGTTTTGCCCAGGAAGCCTAAATATTGAATTGAATGAAACAACCATGCTTTAAAAAATGTTTTTAACAGAATTATATGATGGTCCAAAAAAGTCCGTACAAGGTCTTCAAGTCTCAAAAGTTGAAAATATACTAATATTGACTTAAGCTGGCATTAAATGTTGTCTAGTAGATCTTAAATTCCTAAAAATGTCCAATTTTACTGCATTGGATTAATTGTTTGAGAATTTTTCTTACATTTAAAGAGATCCACGGATAGAAAGAGTTGTAGTTCTCAAAAGATAAACATTATTATGAGTTGAAATAATTTGATATTAAAACCCCTCTTGATGTTTTCGTTTTTATACAATTTGCAAAATTAGTTTAACTAGTAGGTAGGCATTGTTGTTGACGTCACAGAGCGGTGACGTCCCGTGGTTACGCTGCCAGGCTTCCAGAGTATGACTCGAGCCACATAAACGTTTGCCTGGCACGGCCAGACTGTTCTCCCTGTATTTTTCAATCACTGTGAGAATAGTCTGGGACCCAGCCCATTAACAGCCTCTCGAGCACGGACAAAATCAACTGTCCTATCAGATTCGTTTATTTCCGTGACGTGTTCTTAATGAGCAACGTCACTCTTCCGCGTCGGAAGTCGTCCCCACAACAACACGGATGGCGAACAGGAGAGCCGAGAATATGTTCCAATCCACGGTAAAATCAGTTTTAAAATACCAAAAACACATCGACACAAGTCATTGACAACAGTCTGCCTCGCGCTTGCCATGTTGAATAAACTCCGCTCTCCTTGTATGTTTACTTCTGCGCGCAAGTCCCTCGTCCTGCCCTCGTCGCTTTCCTAACGTCACGTCCGCCCGTCGCTGATTGGTCCACTCCGCTGTCTGTTTGCTGTGGCTTGCTCCGCCCTGGAAATTGTATCCGCCGAACGGTGGCCAGACTTAATAGCTGGAACAGCGGTGAGTCTGGTGTACCAGGCTACATAAACATGTCATCTGTTCAACCCTTTCAATTTGAACCCGAGAGGAACATTATTGAGCATGACAGCACTGTCGATATTTCACAAAACGAGCAGCAAAAGTAACATGAACTGGAAAGACGGGGTGAGACAAGAGTAGGGAGAAAAAAACGGTATTCTGCCAAAATGTGCTACATTGGCAAAACGTCTACATAAGGCGAATTTGACACCCAAAGCACCACCGTGCACTAGTAATATCAAATAAGGATGGTTTAAATATGCTACGTTACTAATGTTGTCAACAATCAACAATCTGCTGGGAAACACATGCAACAAGTACTTTGAGGAAATGAAAAGGTACTAAAAGACTCAATAAAAACACAAATAGTAAGTACTTGGCGCTTTTAACCAATGTGCATATGTGTTGGACGTCTCGCTCCGTAGAAGGAATTGCAGTAACCCGGCAGTGTCTAGTGACAGTGACAATTTACGTCATCACCCTGAGCGTCTATTGCGAGCATAAATTATGGCGCCCTCCGTCGGTCAAAACATGTACTAAACATGATAGATTTTAAATCAATGGTAATATTTTCTGTAATAACATATGTAACATATATATAACATTACATATTTTAGTAAAAGAGAACAATTATGGCTTGTGAGAGCCTACAAGTCTTTAAGTCCGAGGTTATCTTTAAGAGTTATGGATATTTGTGTGAGGTTAGCTAAGAAACCTTTCGCTGGATTGGCATTAAATTTTGTTCCTAGGAGCCTTAAATGTTACTTGCTGAAACCTGCAGGAACTATGTAAAAAGGTGACTAATGTTATTGTGATTACTGTATATTACGTCTGTCACTGTAGTATCAGATTATTTAAAAAAAAAAAAAAAAAAACTTCCTATTTGTGATACTAAATCGCTAAGAAGACTTAGCCCAAATTCTAAAGTAAGTTGTTATTTCGAGTATGCCTAACTCATTTTATCAAGTTAATATTGTTAACTTACAAACGAATTATACTAGCACAGTCACAATGCACAATACAATACACAATACTAAAAGAATATAAAATTTTAATTAATGATGTTTTTACAGTCAAGCCTCAAGTAACCAGAAAGTTTATTCTGACACAGCTACAATAAATCAGTCATCAAATCAGCATCGCGGCCTTTGTCTTCCATGTAATTTCAAACCTGTGGACTCTTGTAAAGAGCATCAAACCGATCTGGTGTCGCTAACTGATTTAGGTCCATTGTGGGCAGGCATCAAGACGGAAAGCGGCCTGAGCCAGTCGCAGTCACCTGGCCAGACGGGCTTCCTCGGCTACGGCTCGGGCTTCAGCACACCACAGACGGGGCAGGCGCCGTACAGCTACCAAATGCAGGGTGAGAAGCCATTTTTTTCTTCAAACTTCGAATGTCTTTTCCTTGATTTTAAGGCTTCTAAACATTTAAAGCAGCGACTTTTAGATGGGGCGCCTCCATATTTAAAGAATCAACACAAGATGGGGAGAAAAACGGCCCGGCACTTAGGAGGCACCCCAACTCTCCGGCCTTTGTTTTTCTCTCCCTGTGATCATATTTGTATTTGTTTAAGCGTTTGGGACTGTTGGGATTTATAGCCTTGAAGCTAATAAAGATGAGCTGTAAGGATTTCTATCGCTCTCCCCTCGGAACCACAAAAGTTCCACCTGCGTCAACCATTTAGCCGGCCGCATTCCGCGCTCTTTCTCCCTCACTCCCTTGTGACAGAATCCTTCAGAATATCAAGCAGTAAATAACACCAGCAGCTCAGCCACAGATGTGGCACAATGTAGCCTCTTTTTCGTGGCTCTCAACCAAAAACCAGAGAGCCTGAATAAAAGGAAGAAGGCAGGAAGGGTGGGAGGGAGGAGTTTAGCTAACGTTGACAGCATTATATGACCATTTGTCTTCTCAGTATTATGCTCCTCGGTGTAGCTTGGACGTGGCTATCGAGTCCGTGTACCCTCCTGCCGTTTGTTTTTTTCTTCTAATTTTGGAAAAATGAAAATGGAAAATGAGCCTACTTCCATTTTTTTGTGTTTGTCAACAAAAAATAAAAAACGAGAAAAGAATTGGCTTTCATTAAAAAGAGGCTTCAAAATTGTAGCACTAGCTAATATTAGCACAAGAGGTTAGCAAGACCCCGCTGTCGTCGCAGAATAAGAAACAGCATAGAAGAAGGTCTTCCGAATCGCAGCAAACAAATCATGGTCGTATTTTATTTCTTACTTGTGTTAAATGAACTAATACTTATATTAGGGCTGTCAAAATTATCGCGTTAACGGGCGGTAATTAATTTTTTTAATTAATCACTTTAAAATATTTGACGCAAGTAACGCACATGCCCTGCTCAAACAGATTAAAATGACAGCACAGTGTCATGTCAACTTGTTACTTGTGTTTTTTGGTGTTTTGTCACCCTCTGCTGGTGCTTGGGTGTGACTGATTTTATGGGTTTCAGCACCATGAGCATTGTGTAATTATAGTTATCAACAATGGCGAGCTACTAGTTTATTTTTTGATTGAAAATTTTACAAATTTTATTAAAACGAAAACATTGAAAGGGGTTTTAATTTAATTTCTATAACTTGTACTAACATTTATCTTTTAAGAACTACAAGTCTTTCTATCCATGGATCGCTTTAACAGAATGTTAATGATCATGCCATCTTGTTGATTTATTGTTATAATAATCAAATACAGTACTTATGTACAATATGTTGAATGTATATATCCGTCTTGTGTCTAATCTTTCCATTACAACAATAATTTACAGAAAAATATGGCGTATTTTATAGACAGTTTGAATTGCGATTAATTACGATAAATTAATTTTTAAACTGTGATTAACTCGATTAAATATTTTAATTGTTTGACAGCCCTAACTTATATAAAAAATATACTGTATATAGATTTAATGTCAATTTTGCGTTGAATCGCTTTGGATTACACCTCAAAACAGCTTGTTAGCTAATGAAAATGCTAACATAATCAAAGTCAGGAAAGTTAAGGCACCACATTACTTACTACGTAATGCGCATTATTGAAAGTTTGCAATAAAAAACTGAAACACCTGAATTAAAGTTAAAGAAAATACATATCACAAAAATGTTTTTTCTTTCATGAGGCGAGTTTTCAGAAATTTTCATATTAAAATATATAGCAGACGCATCCACTAGGGGTGTGACAATTTTTCGAAAACATGATATATCGCGATACTTTGTAGCCCAAAAGGTGATCGATATGCTCCCACCAAGAATCGATATATCAAAAAATTACATTAGAATACTGTTCATGTTTACTCACTGGCCGCCATTGACGGCACTAGACAACCAATTCATTTTGACTTGATTGGACGTCTAGCGCGGTCAATGACACTGAAACCAGAACATACACAGCAATGCTTATGGGCATTGACAGGTCACTTCCTATTCATTTTAGGACATGTATAGTTTAGTTCCTGTTGATTTTGAGCCACTTCCACATTTGGACACATTCATCAGTCACTTCCTTTTCAGAAACCCAAAATCAACAGGAATTTACTTGTAAATGCTCCAAAATTACCAGGGAGTGACCCGTAAAATGCCCCAAAAGGATTAAGAAATGACCAAAAATCAATAGGAAATGACGTGAAATACCCCAAAATAAACTTATTGCCTGGCATTGGCTGCCACTGACGGCCCTAGATGTCTAATCTGTTTGAAGTGGGAGGGATGGCAGCGGCATGGATGGCCACCCTCCCACTTCAAATGGATTGGAATTCCATGAGTGATAAACTAATTGGAATTCACAACAGAAGGATGAAAAGAGCTTATTTTTCTGTTTATTAGTTGTTTTGTTGATTGTCCTAGAACGATTTCCTGACCCATGTATCAATAATTCTTGTAACACCATATCGTGATATTATCATTATCGTGAGCCTTGTATCCCAAATCATATCATATGGTGAGCTCCCCAAAGGTTCCCACCCCTAGTATCCAATCACATGATCACTTTCCACATGCAACAGGTTTTGGTTGTCAATTTTCCTTCAGTAAAATCTCGAATGAGACCTCATGAGAGTTAGGAGATTTTTTTTTTTTTTTTGAAACAGCTTCCAATGGGAGCACGCTTAAGTCACAATTTTACTTTGTTCAAATTTTTGAAATGTCGCTTTTATTTTGGGAAAAACCATAATGGACACATTAGTATTCATGCCACAGTACTATAGTAAGTGAAAAGTGTGTGTCGCAATTTTGAGGAAGATGCAATTCAATTAAAAAAAAGTTAAGTGACGTTCAATCGTAGCCATGTGGCGAATCCTCGTAGCACCAGTAGTTTAGAAGTTCTTTACCGTATATTAATTCTTGCTGTCAAAACAACTTTTTCAGTCTTGTTTTTGTTTGTTGGTTTGTCGTGAAAGCTAGAAACGAACATTACAATATGTTCGTTGCTTATATTGTTAGTAAAGGTGTTTTAAAAAATCGATATATCGCGATATTACAACACGCAATTCTCGTATCAATTCAAAAGCCGTCTGTATCGATCCTTACACGTTGGTTTTTGGTGTTAACAATTCAGTGGCTGCACTTCTACTCCCGTCCAGTGGTTGGCAGCACGCAGCAGCATTGCCTTGCAGTCTGCTGAAGTAATGAAGTAACATCAACATTAGACTAATCCGAGTAGAGATTTGTGTATGTCGTCCTTTAGTGGTTGGTCAGATTAGAGAAGAAATGAGAAAATGTTATAATTTAAGCGATACGTTGTTCAAACATAAAAAAATATATATACTTTAGTGCTGGATGAGGTTTCAGGAATAAATTCATAAAAATGTACTTATGTCCATTTTGATTTTTTTATTTTTTTTCTGTAGTAATATACAAATATCGCACTAATTGTCTTCAAGTGTAGTATTGGGATTAAGCGGGATCGAATCAAATCGTGACCTGTAAATCGTGATACGAATCATTTGGCCAGATATGAGGCAATACACACTCCTAACTGTTACTCTTAAGATTTTCAAAAAAACAACCCAAAGTCCAAGCATTTTCAGAAGCTCCACATGTGATCTCCCCTCGCACCCCCATCCATCCACCAGCTTGTGACCAGCTGTCAAGGCAGCAGACGATTAGATTAATGTTCCAGTGCCGCGCTTTCATGTCCGATGCCACGGAGCTTTTCGTGGCCGCGCTGTATCGTAAAGGGCACAAAAGGCCTTCTTGTATGCCAGCTCGCGTGGCAATGGATGGCGTTGCGCCTCGTGGATTTTCACTGAAACTCTTTGAGGTGAGCACAAAAAGATGGTGAGGTTGTGTCAAGGAGGACTCACTGAGTTTTTTTTTTTAAATATATAGAACCATTTAAATTGAAGATAATTATCAATACATTAAAGAAAATCCATTTTTGACATGAAAAGACAGTTAATGTATGTAATAAAACAAAGCAAATCAAATACATAAAACATTTGTACACATAACGCTGCCCACTGACAATAGTTAAATGGCAAATTATGTCACTAACTTAATTTATGTCCAACTCGGATCTTTTACATCCATTCAAAAGTTTGATAATTTGCCGGATGAGACAAAATGATATCATTCATAAGCATTTATTAATGCCCATGGCAGTGTCATGTCATAATTATGATGTTTTTATGACAGTCAATTGCGCCACTGTCAAATACCATAACTAGCAATTAATGAAACAACTGGAAGAGCAACTGAAGAAATACAGTGCCCTCCATAATTATTGGCACCCCTGAAAAAGATGTGTTTTTTAGCTTCTAATATATATATTTTTAAATTCAAATAATATGTGACCTTAATGGGGAAAAAAGAGAAAAATACAACCTTCAATACAAGTGCATTCATTCAGTGGGGAAAAAAGTCCCACATAAAGAAAAAAAAGTTCTAATCTTGGTCTCTTCTGACCAAAGCACACGGTCCCAGTTGAAGCCTGGGGCCGTGTGTATTTTTGTGTGAGACCAAGATTGAGCTTTTTGGCAACAAACACTCTAAGTGGGTCTGGCGTGCCACGAAAGATCCGCATGCTGAAAAGCACCTCATACCCACTGTGAAGTATGGGGTTGGGTCAGTGATGCTGTGGGGCTGTTTCGCTTCCAAAGGCCCTGAGAACCTTGTTAGGGTGCATGGCATCATGAATGCTTTGAAATACCAGGATATTTTAAATCAAAATCTGTGGCCCTCTGCCCGAAAGCTGAAGATGGGTCGTCACTGGGTCTTTCAGCAAGACAATGACCCTAAACATATGGCCAAATCTACACAGAAATGGTTCACCAGACACAAAATCAAGCTCCTCCCATGGCCATCGCAGTCCCCAGTTGGCAAAAGGGGGTTGTACAAAGTATTAACACCAGGGGTGCTAATAATTGTGACACACATTATTTGATGTCAAATAATTTTTTCTTTATGTTGGATTTTTTCCCCACTGAATGAATGCACTTGAAGGTCGGATTTTTCTCTTTTTTTTCCATTAAGGTCCCATATTATTTGAGTTTTAAAAAATTATTAGAAGCTAAAAAACACTTCTTTTTCAGGGGTGCCAATAATTATGGAGCCCACTGTAATTAGCACAGAACATGAATCTGTAGCGCTGCAATGCATGCCAGGAGGCATGTTGGACAACAACAGTGTTGACAGCAGGTGGCAGAAGTTGACCGTCTCTCCCAAGGGAGCAGTGATGGCCAAATGAAGCTTCTTGAAGCAATGAAGCTTTGCAGCCAATTAGTTGAAAGCTTCAGGATGGTTCATTTGGTCTTATGACAACCTTATGATGCCGCTGTCAAATAAAGTGTCACCGGTTAATATCTTTCAGCGTGAATATCCCATAATACAGTGAGGAAAGCTGTGGCTTATACTCTGGTGCAGCTTATCAATGAACAAATGTTGTTTTCTTGTCAAATTTGGTGGATTGCGGCTTATAGTCAGGTGCGCCTTATAGTCCGAAAATTACGTTATATGTTTATTATAAAAGAAGAAAAATGACATGTTTCCATTTTTTCTCGTTCATGAAAAAAATAGGGAAACATATAGTTAAAACTAATAATAACATGAATTCATGATGTGCTCTTTACTATTTAGAAAAGCAATTTAAAATTTGTTTTCAACAATCTAGAAATCAATTCTTATGTATTTTTTATATATACCCGAATCAAAAAAATAATAATAGAAACCATTAAAAAACATCCACATATTATAACAAATCTATGTAAATAGTCTATACTTTTGGAGAAATAAATACACAAAGATAAAACATGACAGCAATTGGTAATGTCTAACATGACAATTTGGATGTAACACCGGCTGAAGAGTTATTGAGCAGATGCTAATTATTTGAATAATTGGATTGCAGCATTCCGGCATGAGAAAAAAAATGTCGGCCCATCTGGACTTGATCACTTATTCCCAAGTGAGGCATCCGAACTTCTGCTCCAAATATTGAGCGCTGATGATAGACATAGCCCGTGGCCAGAAGACTGATCAAGCAAAGCAAATGGACTTCCAATTGGCCAGCCATAAGGCGGGTGGGGGTGGGGAGTTCTGATGTCTGCACTTGAGAGAGTGAGTGAGTGACTGGAGTTGGACAGAGGGAGGGAGCCAAAACATGCCCCTAGGGAACCGCAAGAGCCCGATCATAACCAGCAGCGCTGCTGCGGAACAGCACGACTCCATTCTCGCCAGGGCCGCAGGGGTCCTCTGGGCTTTTATGTGGCTCTCCGCTGAAAAACGGAGCACTTTTACAACCGTTTCAACTGCGCTTCGGGCTAATTTGTTGTCCTGCTCTGATTGTTCTGTCAGACTTTCACTCTGTTCTGAACCAAAAGAAGAAAGGGGTTGAAAAAACGGCCCTTGAGAAACCAAACAAGAGAGACAGATGTAAAATAACCGGTAGAAAAAGAAGGGGGGACTTCACAAATCATGCGCTTCGGAGGCGTTTGTTTCTCTTCTCCAGGTCAAACAGAGAATTGCTTTGTGTCCATTTTGCACCACATACTGCCTGATCTTTTGACCGCCTTGTGAAAAGCTGCTTTACGTTTGTCACGGTATGGGAGGGCCCCCATGCAAGGGGCATGAAAGGAACTCCCGCCTGTGTGGTATTATGGCTACATTTAGGGATAGCACGTTTATCTCATCTTAATAAGTTGTTGGCTGCCATTGACGGTGACCCGCCAGGCTTATAAAACACTAGGGAAAAGAAGAGGCGAGATTAATTGTTATTTTAAAGTTATTTTTAAGTGATTACAGTAAAAAGACAAAAATAATCTGGAAATGCTTTTTTTTTTTTTTAGGTATTTTGTGGAAATGTTTTGAAAATTGGTCCTAGATTTGCCTAATTTGGCTTTAGAAATTTCAACCAATCAGTGTTTTTTTTTTTTTTTTTTTTGATTGATTCAACACATTTTTTTTCTTACAATTTGGTCTTTTTACTGTATGTATTATTAATAATGAATAAAAATGCATCTAAGATGTTTGCATTTATTAAGTTAATCATTTTCCTTGGAATTGTTTTTTAATTATCATATGTTCAAATAAATGTAAAATATTTGCCTAGTTTCAGTTTATCGTTATATTTGGGGGGGAAAAAAAAAAATATATATATATATATATATATATATAAGCAAACGCAAAAAAATATATATGTTGAGCATTTGCCTTTTTCTAAATTAATCTGGAAAAATATTTTTTACATACACTTAAAAAAATTAAAAACACTTTGTATTAGGCCTGCACAATATATCGTTTGAATATCACCATTGCGATATGCCCAGGCGCAATAGTCTTATCGCAGGATGTGCGATTATTTATTTTTTTAAACGTAAACTTATGGTTTTCTTCTTAAAAGCAGCAAGTGTGCCGAGATATGGCGTCCTTTATCCTTTTTTATATCCAGCAATCTTCATCATTCGCAGATAAATCCCCTTAACCTGGATTAAACGGTATTATATGAATACAATCATATAGCGCGATTTTGCAACTTTTTGCACTTTCAGTTCTTAAATAAAAGAATAATGAATAAATAAATACAATTAAAGTAAATTGAAGCACCTTAACTCTGTAATGCAACAATAAAAAAAATATAGAAACTAAGATAACATTTCAATAATAAAGAAGAATATGATAGATTATTTAAAGAATATAAAATAAAGAAAAAAATTAATTAAAAAAAGTAGAAATAATAGGTCAGCCATGGCGGAGTTGGTAGCTCGAGTTGTTCTGGGACTGAAGGGTCAGCAGTTTGATTCCTGGCTATGACTGCCCACTGTCGAAGTGCCCTTGGGCAAGGCACTGAACCTTAATTTCCCCCCAAAGGGTTGACTACACCTTGCATGGCGAGAGCACCATTGGTGTGTGAATGTGTGCGTGAAGGGCAAATGTGTGCTAATGTAAAGCGCTTTGGGCATTGTAACAATGTAGACAAATGCGCTACCATTTACTGAATACAAAAACAAGGGGGAAACTGAGGAAAAACAATCGAATCTATTCAAGTCATCTGGTGAAAATTCTTCCACTTTTAATAATGCAATATATATCATAATATATCGCAAACCCCCAGTCACAATGTGCGACTACCGTAATACTCTGCAGCAACCTATGTGTGAAATTCTTAACACATTATCATAACATTTGGAGGGACACTGATCGTTTGATAAAATTTTTATTTAAATTGATTTAAATTTAAATTTTAAATTTTTATATAAATTTTTAATTTATATATAGTTATACATTTATATAATTTTTTTTTTTTTTTAATTTTTATTATCTGAATAATTCTTAATAGCCATGTTACGCTAACATACCAGGCACTTTTTCAGCTCGTTGTTTATACGTCATGTAACGTTAGCATATCGCACTCTTATTCAGCCTGTTTTTTTCTCTTCTATATTTATTTTAAATTGCCTTTCAAGATGGCATGTCTGTTCTTGGTGTTGGAATTTATCAAATAAATTTCCCCCCAAAACGCGACTTAAATACTCCGGTGCGAGTGATATATATCTTTTTGCTCTCCATTGCATATTTTTTGGCTAGTGTGACTTACACTAAGGTGCGACTTATTGTTGGAAAATACAATAAATTTAACATTTACTTTTTTTATCATTTCAGCAATTTTTTGGAGCTATGACATTAAACAGCTAAGAAAAAAACATGTCTGTCCAGTGTTCATATCCTTTTAATCTTAACCATACTTTACTACATACTAGCAAAGTTTTAAAGTTTATCTTTACCGGAAAACCTACAAATAAAACACAGCCACTTTATCACTACCGCTGACATTTCATCTGCTAGTTTCTCCTCGCAGTAGGGGGCTGGCTTCATTGCATTATCTGCCTTAACTTATTATCAGTGCCAATAAAAACCTTACTTTGTCAATTCAAACTCTTGCCATCCAAATAACATGACAGCTTCCAGCTTTTTTTAATACGCGTGCAAATCACACGTCGGCGGCCATTTTACGTGACGTCTCACTTGCAGCAGATGGAGCCCAGCTGAAATCCGCCGAGCCTCGGGGCGCCCACCTATCCTCTAATAAGTCATGCCGTGTATATTATTAAGCCATTAGATGCTATCAGCTCCTCTTTGAATGACTTAATTACCCAGGAGGGATCATCCTTTTAGTGAGTGAGTGAAAAGAGAAACATACATATTCATTCAGACCCCTCCGATTCACCCCGGATGTTACCCTTCAGTAGCTCGCGCACAAGCAACCTCTTGTGCTACTCGCAGGACCCTTCTTCCCCCCACTGTCATTCATCAGGCCCGATTCAAACAGTGATAAAGGGAGGAAGAGGGGGTAGATAAGGCCACTTTTCAAGGGGGAATGATGTTTTAGTGCCATTGACGGTAATACAGGTCCAATCCATTTGAACCGACAGAGTAAGGATGCATCAATTTGGATGGATGCATTGATTAGTACGTCAACTATCCAATCAAATTAATTGAAACTCAAGACATTGTTACACGTTTTCGTTTTAGATATGCTGTTTTGTAAATGTTTGAAATACTTCAAAAAAAAAATTGTCAAATACGTCAAGAATTGCTTTGGGTTTTTTAACATTTTAAGTGAAATTTAACTGAATGCTGAATCTACATCAGTGTTGTTTTTGGCAGCCCTTTTAATTTTCGTCCTAGCCTTTTGGATGAAAATACTTTTTAGTCTTAGTCTTAATTTAGTCATTTTAAAATGTGTTTGTCGAGTTGTAGTTCACGAAAACTCAGACAAAAAGTTTTAGTCCATTGATAAATAAATAAATAAATAAATAAATAAATAAATATAATGTTTCCAACGATTTCGAATGAAAATTGACAGACAAGCACATAATTGTAGAGTGTACAAGGACATCACCATCTTTGTGATGATGGTACACACTCTGCAGGGAAACGATAGATTATTTTTAATTAATTAAACTCACCTGGACACCATGAACTGTATGTAAAGAGTTTTCCAAGAGTTTAAGATGACACTCAAAAAGCTAAATGCCTAATGGTAATGTGAACGCTATGCTAATGCGAATGCTATGCTAATGCTAAAAGTTACATTTAATGTGTGATGAGCATAGACCTTTAAAGGCTAACGCAACATGGCATATCTAGCCAAGATAAGAAAAGAAAACCTACCAAGCAGCACCTGACAAATGTGTTTCACAAAAGGAGCCTGGAGTAGTTGGTGTGGCTGGGCGGCGCAGCACGTCACACGAGTGACACGACCAAACACTGCTACGATGCGTGCTAACTACGCATACGCTAAGAAAATGTCACACATTGTAAACTCATGACGAAACTATGCCCAATTTTTATCTCTTCTCGTCTCATCAGAAGAAAACTGGCAGCCGTCTCATTATGTTTTAGTCTACCAAGACACGTTTTTAACTTGTCACGTCATCGTCATGAAAAAATTGTAGGTTGACGAAATATTTACGTTATCGTTGACGAAAACAACACTAATGTACACAATATTGTAGTAAGTCGAAGTTTTTTGTATTGAATTGTACCGTTACCTACTATGTAGTACCGGCAGATATCTTATTGTTGTCCAAATAATCGATGTTTGTCATATCGTTATGAAAATTGGTCTTTTATGACCCTTTGGAATACACTTATTGAATTATCGTAAAGACAAAAAAGTGTGTAATAGTCAGAAAGAAAGAAAAACATCCTAGGTACAACCAAGGCTAGTATGATTAATCGACCAATCAACAACTAATTAATTATCAAATTAATTGAAAACTCAAAAATTGTTGGTTATTTAGTCAACTATCAAGATACTTTAATAGTTTGTAGTAACTCTGCAGTTGCACTACTGTACATAACAGTAATTCAAAGTGATGACAATTTCCTCTTCCCAGGTGGTACTTTCACAACAACGTCTGGATTATACAACAACAACTCCCTGACGAACTCGACGGGCTTTAACAGCACGCAACAGGTATGTCTGTTCTCTACCTTCTTTAATTCTCCCGCTGATCGACTGGAACAGCAGACTTTCAGCATGTTACATTCCATCCGTGACAAATTTCAGCATGAATCACTCTGGATGTCACACACCTTGTCTGCTGGATTACCTGCTGTACCGCCTCTCGCATCTGTCTTGTAGCAAACACACACACATATGGGACATATGTTTGCATTTATGTTTTTAGGGAATCTGTGATGCAAAGTAGCAATAATTGTGAAGAGCATATCTCACATTACTCCACCCCAAAAAAACAACAACAACAAAGAAAAACTTGACTTTGGCATCTTTTCACAGGAGTACCCTGGCTATCCTGCTTTCGGCCAGGGTCAGTACGCACAGTATTACAACAGTTCGCCCTACACGTCGCCCTACATGACAAGCAACAACACCAGCCCCAACACGCCTTCAACCACTACTACTTATACGCTGCAGGAGCCCCCGGCTGCTATCACTAGCCAGGCCTTGACGGACAATCCTGCAGGTAGTACATACACTGTAGGAAAAAATCTTCCTATTCATCATGCTAACTTCAGTTTTTTTAAGTAGACTCGAATTCATAAGTTCGTTCTCTTAAGTAACTTGTTATCTTAAGTACAGTTTTCTTAACTAGTTTTATCAATAAGTTGTTTGAACTTAGCCATACCCTTACTCACGATGCTTTTAAAAGAGGGTGCTAGCAACTGGGTAGCTAGAGTTTAGCTCAGTTGTCAGCGCAATCTACTGCCCTTTTATTAGTCCAGGTTTGATTCGCACTTGGAGAAATTTATTATATAGTTACTTAAACTGAGATCCATTTTACCTAAAATATTATTATTATCCCTATTTATTTAAACTTCATTTGTCTATGATATTTTTACTGATCATTTCAAAGAATCTGAACTGATAAGTAAAAAACTAGAGCTTAGTTCAACTTTTAACGGATCTTCCAGAAGTCCTAAATTTACGAATCTTGCTAAAGTGTCTGATAAGTAGACACGCGTTGGTTACGGTTTCAAGGTATACCGTGGTATGAAAACCTCACTGTTTTTTCCGTCCTACCGTTCCAACGTTATTAGCTATTTTTATGTCCCAAAAATAGAAATCCCTCACTTGCAGCTGTAGGGCTTACCTCTCCCCATCCGGTTTTTGCCTAGTGAGTCAGAGCTGTGCTACACGATGGCTGGAGGAGGTGAAACACCTGAACTATTCTCCCATCTAAGAAAACGAAGTCGTTGGTATGGGAATATTTCAGCTACAGAAAAGTTACACACAGCCGTGGCTGGGACGAAGAGGGCCAACCGACATGTAAAACATGTTTGCGGAGGGTGGCTGCCAGAGGAGGCGAGGCAATACCTCTAAAATGATTTTGATTTTACGTGACCACTCGTCACTTTATACAAAATTAAAGGTTAGTAAAAGCTGTTTTGAACGTTTCCCACCAGCTACGAGAGTTAACTCCAGCGTATTAAGTGTGTCTAGCGGTGGTAAAACAAATACAGAAATTGGACAATAATTCAGTTATTTTTGTTATGATGATAGTATTATTGAGCTGTGGCTGAGGGTTCAGGCTCACCTGAAGGACTGCATTTATTTAAATTTGATTTAGAATATTACAGTAATTTATTTATTCTTGTTTTTTACCATGATACGTATGTTCCAATTTGTTAATACTGTATGTTATTTTGAAAGATAAAAATCCTGTTCAATGGAAAAAATTTTTTTTAACCCAGACGTCTCAAAATAACACATTTTAGAGCTGTAATTGCAATACCATGATACCGTGATATTTTTTGCTTAAGGTTATCATACCGTCAGAATCTCACACTGGCACATGCCTACTTATAAGGTTATTGAATTTTGTCTGGAAGGCCTTCAATCTCACGTGGCAAACTCGAGGCCCAGCGGCCAGATCTGGCCTGCCACATAATTTTATGTGGCCTGCGAAAGTAAGTCATATCCATGAACTTGAAATACAATTCAGTCAAAATTAAATTTCTGTAGTCCTCATTGAAATATCAGGGATGACAGAAGTCTGATTTATTATGTTCTACTTGCTCACAACAGATCAAAATCCCCCTAGATTTTTTTCTCGGACAACAGTCACAATTATAGATGTCCTGATCCGATCACGTAATCGGAAATCGGGCCGATCATGCCATTTTTCAGGGGATCGGAATCGGGTGAAATGGATTGAGGTTTGTTTATATAATAGAATTTTTTTTTTTTTTAATATTTTAAGGCCTAAAAAGTAACGAAATAATCAAGGAACACAATGGTATTGCCAAAAGAAACAAAAAATATATACGTGTTACACTCCGCAACACCTCCGGAAAAAAGCAGAAGAGGAAGTAGTGTAAATAGTACAGTACTAGAACTTTTGTTTTTGAAAAAAAAAAAAAATTTTTTTTTTTTTGTTTTTTCGGTATTGGATCGGGGCTCAGTATCAACAGATTCTCAAAATCAGTTGACTTGGACTCGGGTGCAAAAATATGCGATCATTCATCTTTAAAGTAATGCTAACATGCTAGATTGCATGATAATAGAATAATAGAATATTATACAATTTGATAATAGAATAGACCATTTTTACCAATATACAACAACTTAAACAATATAACCAATCAGCACCGTCCTTGCAAAGAGCAAATTGTCATTTCTTTTCATCATCTGTCTTCCTTCCAGCGGAGTACAGTACCATCCACAGTCCATCAACCCCCATTAAAGATTCAGATTCGGATCGATTGCGCCGAGCCTCGGATGGAAAGTCACGTGGTCGGGGCAGGAGGAACAACAACCCGTCGCCGCCGCCCGACTCCGACCTTGAGGTAGGGGTGAGCTCGCTACCTTGGCGACAGACGGCCTCGAGGGACCTTAATCCACTTAGTGTATGGGCTGACACTTTGCCTTTAACGCAACCATAGGCATTAATTCATTATAAGAAACGCTTCCTGAATAATTGACGCATTGTGGAATCATGACTCACGCAAGTTCTCGTCTCATTCATAAGCAAACAGGGGGGTGATTCACTCATTAAAGTGAGGTGAATTATATTCACACAAACTGTACTTGAGTAGAAGAATAGATCAAATAAACTACTAAAGTCTGTCAAAGTACTGTATTTTCTGTTTTAATTAAAAGTATCAATGTACAGATGCACAAAAGTAAACATAACATAAAATGCACATTTTACCAACCCAGCACAACACAAAAAAATATTTTTTCATTGTTGCTGTTTAGAGAGACTGTAAAGTAAATTCTGAGATTTTCCTCCCAATTATGGGGAATTTAAAAATGAAAAAGTCAAAAGATTTAGTCGATGTACTTTTGTTACATCTCACAACAGAAATATGATTATAACTATAATACATTCATAATAGTCAATACGGCTGGTTAACGTGAATTCAGCAGCCATGAAGGAGCTGAAATCATTGCATGTTAACAAATCTAGTTAATTAGTTTGTCCCTATCGATTGCTCTAATGTAAAGGGGCAAGAAGTGGAGTGGTGGTGGGGAGCGTTGCAGTGGCCCGCGCGAGCAAATGGACCGCGGTCCCAACGGTGCACGAGTACACGCTCCTGGCCTATTGACCAGCAGGATCACCTTGCAGCAACGACAGAGTGCAACATCGATTTTGACTCTTTTCTTCTCTGTTTTTTTGTCCCTCCGCCTCCTCTTCCAGCGAGTATTCATCTGGGATCTGGATGAAACAATCATCGTTTTCCATTCCTTGCTCACGGGCTCCTACGCCAACAGATATGGACGGGTGAGTGACATTTTCATGTGGAAATAAAAGACATTTAAACCCCATGAACAGCAGAATGGAATAGGTGCTTCTAGTTTTTTTGGCTGAGACTGTGTAGTTGAGCTATTTACGTCTGCCCACATACAGTGATGAAAACATCTTTTATGGGTGGTTCAATTTGGAAAGCAATTGGTGAAATTCTCTTGGACAGGTTTGTTTTTGAAGAGCCTTGAAAATGGTAGAAATTACCCAAAAGTGGCCACTTCAAGCCAAAATGGCTGGTTTCCTGTGTATTTTAGACAATGGGTTCTTGAGATTTTTTCGTAGATCTACTTATGATAGACATGTTCATCAAATTTCATATGGCCAACTAACACTATTTTTGGGGGCTGAATTTTCAGAGGTGTGTAATCAATTTGGCCGCTTGAATCTATTAACCCTAAAGAGGCCACTGCAAGACACAATGGCAGACTCCCTGTGCCTTTTCAGCGATGGGTTCTGAGACTTTTTCGTAGATCTACTTATGATTGACATGTTCCACAAATTTTATAATGCTAACTAACACTGTTTTGGGGGGCTGAATTTTCAGAGGTGTCTTATCAATTTGGCTGCTTGAAACTTTTTACCCTAAAGTGGCTACTTCAAACCAGAATTGAAGGCTTCCTGTGTCTTTAGGGTTATGGGTTCTTGAGACTTTTTTGTTTGACTACATATTATAGGAAAGCCTACCAAATGTCATTTTGCTTAGATAAACGGAATGCGCGGGCTTAATTTTTCCAAAAGTTCAGGAGAACCTTGAAAATGACAGATATTACCCTAAAGTTACCACTTCATGCCAAAATGGCTGGCTTCCTGTGTCTTTTAACCAATGGTTTCTTGAGACTTTTTTGTACATCTACGTATGATAGAAAAGTTCACCAAATTTCATATTGCTAACTAACACTGTTTTTGGGGGTTGAATTTTCAAATGTATGTAATCAATTTGGCCGCTTGAATGTACTTACCCTGAAGTGGCCACTTCAAGCCAAAATTGCTGGCTTTCTGTGTCTTTTAGGCAATGGATTCTTGAGACTTTTTCGTAGATCTACTTATGATAGACATGTTCATCAAATTTTATATTGCTAACTAGCACTGTTTTTGGTGGTTGAATTTTCAGAGGTGTGTAATCACTTTGGCTGCTTGAATCTATTTACCCTAAAGTGCCCACTTTAAGCCACAATGGCAAACTTCCTGTGATGGGTTCTAGAGGTTTTTTTGAAGATCTACCTATGATTGACATGTTCCACAAATTTCATAATGCTAACTAACACTGTTTTGGACGGCTGAATTTTCAGTGGTGTCATATCAATTTGGCCACTTGAAACTTTTTAACCTAAAGTGGCCACTTCAAACCAAAATTGCAGACTTCCTGTGTCTTTTCTGTGATGGGTTTGTGAGACTTTTTTGTTGCTCTACATGTGATAGGCAAGCCTACCAAATTTCATTTTGCTTAGGTAAACGGCCTGTGGGGGCTGAATTTTTCCAAAAGTTCAAGAGAGCCATTGAAGAGCCTTGAAAATGACAGATATTACCTTAAAGTTGCAACTTCAAGCCAAAATGGCTGGCTTCCTGTGTCTTTTAAGCAATGGGTTCTTGAGACTTTTTTGTACATCTACTTATGATAGAAAAGTTCACCAAATTTCATATTGCTAACTAACACTGTTTTTGGGGGTTGAATTTTCAAATGTATGTAATCAATTTGGCCGCTTGAATGTACTTACCCTGAAGTGGCCACTTCAAGCCAAAATTGCTGGCTTCCTGTGTCTTTTAGGCAATGGATTCTTGAGACTTTTTCGTAGATCTACTTATGATAGACATGTTCATCAAATTTTATATTGCTAACTAACACTGTTTTTGGTGGTTGAATTTTCAGAGGTGTGTAATCACTTTGGCTGCTTGAATCTATTTACCCTAAAGTGGAAGTGGCCACTTCAAACCAAAATTGCAGACTTCCTGTGTCTTTTCTGTGATGGGTTTGTGAGACTTTTTTGTTGCTCTACATGTGATAGGCAAGCCTACCAAATTTCATTTTGCTTAGGTAAACGGACTGCGTGGGCTGAATTTTTCTAAAAGTTCAGGAGAGCCATTGAAGAGCCTTGAAAATGACAGATATTACCTTAAAGTTGTCACTTCAAGCCAAAATGGCTGGATTCCTGTGTCTTTTAAGCAACGGGTTCTTGAGACTTTTTCGTACATTTACTTATAATAGAAAAGTTCACCAAATTTCCTATTGCTAACTAACGCTGTTTATGGGGGCTGAATTTTCAGATGTATGTAATCAATTTGGGCGCTTGCATGTACTTACCCTGAAGTGGCCACTTCAAGCCAAAATGGCTGGATTCTTGTGTCTTTTAAGAAATGGGTTCTTGAGACTTTTTCGTAGATCTACTTATGATTGACATTTTCCCCAAAGTTCAAATTGCCAACTAATACTGTTTTGGGGAGCTGAATTTTCAGAAGTGTCTTTTCAAATTGGCTGCTTAAAACTTTTTACCCTAAAGTGGTACTTCAAGCCAAAATTACAGACTTCCTGTGTCTTTAGAGTGATGGGTTCTTGAGATTTTTTTGTTGCTCTACATATGATAGGAAAGCCTACCAAATTTCATTTTGCTTCGGTAAACAACCTGTGTGCGTGTGGGCTGAATTTTTCAAAAAGTTTAGGTGCCGGTTTAATTTGAAACAAAAAAATTACACTTTACGGTAAAAAAGTTGCCACTATTATGGGTGCTTGACACTTTTTTGGGGGGGTCTACTTATGATAGACACGTGCACCAAATTTCATTTGGCTAAATATATCTGGCTTAAGGGGCTGAACTTTTTAAGAGGTGTGTTTTCTTCTCAGCATCAATTTGAATCCATTATCCTAAAAAGGCTACGTCATACCAAATTGGCAGACTTCCTGTATCTTTTCAGTCATGGGTTCTTGAGACTTTTTTTGTAGATCTACTTATGATGTACACATCCACCAAATACCATTATGATAGGAGTAATTGGCTTCAGGGGCAAATTTTTTTTTTTTTTTTTTTTTTTTTTACAAAGTCCATCCGCAGTCAATAATTTGAATTCACGGGAACTAAACGGTGAATCAGTTCAACGCGTGGTAAGGGGATCTCACTGTGCAGATAATTACTTCTTTTTTTAATAGCTCCAACGAGGCTTGGCAAGTATTTGCCTGCAGCTGTCCGAGTGGTGCGTGGCTGCCCGGGGGGCACGGCTCACTAGGGACTGGCGCAACAGTTGCACACAGGATGTCTCCTGACACACTTAAGCGTTCCTTTCTATGGCCAAATTGCCACACTGTTGCTTTAATTAAGAAGGCGGGGTGAATCAAAGTGAATTGGAATACATGTGCTGTATACGTAGTTATTTTCCCTGTGCATTCTCATAAGATGAAGCGTTTACTTTTCCACGCTGGGCTATTTGTTATTCCATTTAAATTGCTTCTCTAAATTTAAACTTTCCAAACAAACTGTTTTTGATGGGGGAAATAAGCTAGACATTTATTCTCATGGTTTGCTTTTGAGGTCATCTTTTTCGCGATGGATGTCGAATTCATTTGATCTCGCTGCGAATGATCGCATTTCAGTGCCATTGACAGCGATAGACGTTCAGTCCATTTTGACTGGGCAAGGTTGGCAGCGACGCCAGCCTCTATCACCGTCAATGTCAGCCTTAAGATGAACGATAGGTATTCACACAAAGATGTAACCAGATTGCAGCATTGTGTATTTTACACAGAGAATAAGTATTCTACATTTTGAGAATTTGACTTTTTTTCCCCCAAAAATAAGATCATATAGCATATAAAACACTTAGATGTGGTAAAACAAATTGGAGGTAGATAAAAATGAACTTAGACCTGTTTGTATTCTTTTGCTAGAATTTTTAAATATACTGAATGTAACTGTAATTTTTCTTTTCTTTATATAAGAGAAAAACTTTGGATTTATTGGATGAAAGAAAGAAAAAAAAACAATTCAAGACACTGTCCATGATTATAACTTTAAGACATTTTTCATGCACGATTTTAATTCCTCTGATGAAGTGAGTACAGCCATAACTGTCATGTTGTACGGGTTCGGCATAATTTGTACAAGTGAGCATTGATTTTACGTTCAAAATCTGTACGTTTTTCGTGCATTACGTTTTTTTTTCTCTGTTCGGATTTTGTCACCGTTTCGGCAACGAAAAAATGTGCGTTACTATGCGTTACTGGTTGAATGACGCGAGAAAAGTCAGAGATACTGAGAGGGAAGAGTGTTTGTTGTGACGCTGTAGCAAACGCGATGCTAGGCTAGGGGGCACCAATATTTCCTGACTGTAGCCGACAGCGTACAATTTACGCTTAGATATCACATGCATATAGAACTACATGCGAAATGACAGACTTGGTGCCATTAGTAAACAACTGCCATTTTAAAGCAGTAGACTTCTCAGAAAGGCTCTGTTGTAGTGAAGCTTCCTACCGAACCTAAGTCACTTTTTATCTAAAATACTCCTAAATCGGCAAAATCTTGACTTGACTCTATCTTTAGATGATGAAAATGTTTGAAAACTTTCACATGTCGAAAGTAGACAGACGGGAACTAATGCAAAAACTGGAGCAATTTTAGCAACTTTAACGGTTGATTGACAACATTAAATGACTTCCAAACATAGCAAAGGTTACTGTTTTTTTGTTTGTTGTTGTTGAAAAAATGAAAAAAAACAAAAACAAAAAAAAAACATAAAAGGTAACACCAGTTACTTTGCCAAGTAACTAATTACCCTTACATTCAGGTAACTGAGTTACTAACTCAATTACTTTTTGGGAGAGGTAATTTGTAACTAAATTAGTTTTTAATAGTAAGATTAACAACACTGGTCATAAAGATGAAGTCTGCAGAATGAAAAGAGACAAAAGCGGAGATATTATTCTGCCAATTTTTTGCCGAAGACAATTTGCCTGCAACTATTGCTGAGCACTTCTCAGAATTAGCAAAAGAAATGTTCCCTGACTCAAAGATTGCATCGGTAAGTTAATTTTATCAATTGACCTTTTTAATTTATAATTGGACACACTAACGAGCTACCTTCAATCCAAACTGAATTGCGAGCCGAAGTGCCATGAAATGCAGCCATCAAAAGACATGATTGAAATTGCCAAAAGTGCTACATACAATTATAACAAAAGTCACTATTAAATTTTAGTAATCATGATGTAGCTGAAGATATTGATTGTGCTTTGATTGCACCAGGTTATATGTTACAATATTACCAATAAATTAATATTATTAAAAAAATTGAGTTTTATTTTTGTTTCATATTGCACACTATATACAACGTTGTAAGATTAGTCACCAATTTGTAAGGGCGTACGTCACTATTTGTAAGATTGCCAACGGCCTCGGGTTGACAGGTCTGTACAACTAAGTTTTAAAATAAACACGTTTCCTTTTTCAGAACACAGGATTGTAGATACATTACATTTTAGCAGGGCGGTGGTTGTCAATATATTTTTTATTTAAATTTTTTTTAACCAAAAACTAAATGGAAAAACTTGAAAATACAATATATGTATTTCAAGATACATATTTCTTTCTTTTTTCCATTTTTTGGAAATCAAGGAAAAAACATGCGCAGTTCATGCATTTTGGATAAAACATAATTTAAAGGTACAGACTTATCATTAGACAGGAATGTTATATATGGGGGGACAAAAAAAACATGAAAACGATCATTTTCTCCAAATCCTATAAGGCTCTCAGAGGACTTTAGAACTACTAAAGTGGCCCCTGATGAGAAAAAGTGCTACGGTGGGAAAAGCCAGCGAATCCTTGGTGATTCAATGTAAACAATCAGCCGGTGAGGGAGTTAAGAATACAAGCACGCCACAAGGCACCACCTGCCTGGAGATATCAGTGCCGTCCCCCCAATAACACCCCCATCCTTTTTACATCTCCACCTCCTTTAAGCTCCTGCTCTGACCAGCCTAATGGCACTCCAGCTGGCTTGAGCCGTCAAAGCTTTATTAGGCGAGCTGCCTTGATGCCAATTAAAAGAGCTGATAAGAACAGCACAGTGTTTATGAGAAGGAATGAGGGGGAGGTCATCGGCCATGGGGGAAAGTGTGGATACGCGACTATTTATAGTGATTACGGGGGAAAGTGTTTTGTAACGTTTTGTTTACGCCACCCGACAAAAGGGCGGGTGAAGATGGCGGGAGATGTATGTATGCGTGTTCACTTTCTTTTCTAAAGTAGTTTATAGATGTGCCTGGCAGATAGGCTTTGAGTGAGCACACTCTGCGGTTGCCGTTTTTAGGGCCCCAGCACTAGGCAGTGCAAAGGCCCTCTTGGAATTGCTGTTTATTATTATCCTACCCACAAATAAATTGCCTTTTCGGGACCTAGAAATGCCTGAAAGCATGTTTCTGAAATGTATGTATTAGTGGTCAGACATTTTGGTATGAAGAAAGCTTTTTTTAAGCGAATTATGGGGAAAAGGGAGGAACGGAGAGGAAAAATCAGCCCCCAGCACTAGTTTGACCTATCATCACATAATTTGGTGGGAGTGTCTATCAGAACAAGATGCGCAAAATGTCTCAAGGACCCATGCGCAAAAAATAATATTAACAGCCATTTTTGTATGAAAACAAACCATTTTAAGGCGAATTCAACGAACAAAAATTGGGGCTGGAAAGTAAAACAAAAAAGTCCATAACACAAGTTTGAACTATCAATACAGAATTTGGTGGATGTGTCCATCAGATCAAGATGCGTAAAAAACTCGCGGATTCATGCCTAAAAATTACAATAAACAGTCATTTTTGTATGAAGAAGCCATCTTAAGGCAAATTCAATGGAAAACAAATTAGAGCTGGAAGGTAAAACAAAACAAAAAAATCTGCCCCCAACACCAGTTTGCCCTATCAACACAACATTTGGTGGATGTGTCTATCAGAACAAGATGCACAAAAAAGTCTCAAGAACCCATATCCAAAAAGTAATTTTAACTGCCATTTTTGTAAGAAAAAAACAGCTTAAGGTCATTTCCATGAAAAAAAATAAACTGGAAAGCTGAACAAAAAAGTCAACCCCTAACACCAGTTTGACATATCAACACAAAATTTGGTGGATGTGTCTATCAGAACAAGATGCACAAAAAAGTCTCAAGAACACATACTCAAAAAAGTCATTTTAGCTGCCATTTTTGTAAGAAGAAACCATCTTAAGGTGAATTCCATGAAAAAAAATAACCTGGAAAGCAAAACAAAAGGCAGCCCCAAACACCAACCAGTTTCACCTATCAACACAAAATTTGGTGTATGTGTCAATCAGAACAAGATGCACAAAAAAGCCTCAAGAACCCCTGCCCCCCCCAAAAAATATTAACAGTCATTTTTGAATGAGGAAAACATCTTAAGGTGAATTCCATGAAAAAACTAAACTGGAAAGCAAAACAAAAAGACAGCCCCCAACACCAGTTTGACCTATCAACACAAAATTTGGTGGACGTGTCCATCACAACAAGATGCACAAAAAGTTTCAAGAACGCATACCCAAAAAATTAATATTAACTGCCATTTTTTCAAAATGAAACCATCTTAAGGTGAATTCTACGCAAAAAAAAAAAAAAAAAAAAAGGAAAGCAAAACAAAAAAGTCAGCCCCCAAGATGAGTTTGACCTATAAACACAAAATTTGGTGGATGTGTCTATCAAAACATGATGCACACAAAAAAAGTCTCAAGAACTCAGTCAGCCCCCAAGATAAGTTTGACCTATCAACAAAAAATTTGGTTGATGTGTCTATCAGAACAAGATGCACAAAAAAGGCTCAAGAACCCATACCCAAAATAGTAATATTAGCTGCCATTTTTGTAAGAAGAAACAATCTTATGGTGATTTTCATGAAAAAAGCTGTAAAACAAAACAAAAAATTCAGCCCCCAACACCAGTCTGACCTATCACCACAAAATTTGGTGGATGTGTCTATCAGAACAAGATGCACAAAAAAGTCTCAAGAACCCCAGCCCAAAAAAAAAGCCATTTTTGTATGAAGAAATCATCTTAAGGTGAATTCCATTAAAAAAGGTCTGGAAAGCAAAAGAAAAAAGTGAGCCCCCAACACCAGTTTGACCTCTCAACACAAAATTTGGTGGATGAGTCTATCAGAACAAGATGCACAAAAAAGTCTCAAGAACTCTTACCCAAAAAAAGTAATATTAGCTGCCATTTTTTGTAAGAAGAAACCATCTTAAGGTGAATTCCATAAAAAAAAAATAATCTGGAAAACAAAACAAAAAAGTCAGCCCCCAACACCAGTTTGACATATCAACACAAAATTCGGTGGACGTGTCTATAAGAATAAGATGCAAAAAAAAGTATCAAGAACCCCTGCCCCCAAAAAATAATGTTAACAGCCATTTTTGAACGAGAAAACCATCTTAAGGTGAATTTCATGAAAAAAACAAACAAACAAAAAACTGGAAAGCAAAACAAAAAAGTCAGCCCCCAAGATGAGTTTGACCTATCAACAAAAAAATTGGTTGATGTGTCTATCAGAACAAGATACACAAAAAAGGCTCAAGAACCCATACCCAAAAAAGTAATATTAGCTGCCATTTTTGTAAGAAGAAACAATCTTCAATCTTATGGTGATTGTCATGAAAAAAGCTGTAAAACAAAACAAAAAATTCAGCCCCCAACACCAGTCTGAGCTATCACCACAAAATTTGGTGGATGTGTCTATCAGAACAAGATGCACAAAAAGTCTTAAGAAACCCTGCCCAAAAAAATGATATTAACAGCCATTTATGAAAGAGGAAACCATCTTAAGGTGAATTCCATTAAATAAAACGGGCTGAAAACCAAAACAAAAAAGTGAGCCCCCAACACCAGTTTGACCTATCTGCACAAATTTTCGTGGACATGTCTATCACAACAAGATGCACAAAAAAGTCTCAAGAACACATACCTCAAAAATTAATATTAACGGCCATTTTTGTAAAATGAAACCATCTTAAGGTGAATTCCATGCAAAAAAAAAAAAAAAAAAACGGAAAGCAAAACAAAAAAGTCCGCCCACAAGATGAGTTTGACCTATCAACACAAAATTGGGTGGATGTGTCTATCAGTACAAGATGCACAAAAAAGTCTCAAGAACACATACCCAGAAAAGTAATATTAGCTGCCATTTTTGTAAGAAGAAACCATCTTAAGGTGAATTCCATGAAAAAAAATAAACTAGAAAGTAAACAAAAAAGCTAGCCCTCAATACCAGTTTGACCTAGAAGCACAAAAAAACTCTTAAGAGCCCATACCCAAAAAAGTAATACTAACTGCCATTTTTGTTATAATAAACCATTTTAAGGTGAATTCTATTCACAAAAAAGCTGTAAAGCAAAACAAAAGTCAGCCCCCAACACCAGTTTGACATATTAACACAAAATTTGGTGGATGTGTCTATCAGAATAAGATGTGCAAAAAAGTCTCAAGAACACATACCCTAAAAAGTAATATTAACTGCCATTTTAGTAAGAAGAAACCATCTTAAGGTGAATTCCATGCACAAAAAAAGCTGGAAAGCAAAACAAAAGTCAGCCCCCAACACCAACCAGTTTGACATATCAACACAAAATTTGGGTGGATGTGTCTATCAGAACAAGATGCACAAAAAGTCTCAAGAACCCCTGCCCAAAAAATAATAATTACAGCCATTTTTTATATGAAGAACAAATTTTGAAGGAAAATTCCACTAACAATGGACTGGACCAGAAAACTAAAAATAATTCCCTGAAACTGGATGGTTCTAGCCACACAAAATTTGATAGAAATGTCCATTATTTTAGGCTACACAAAATATAGCCAAAACTGAACAGGAAGTCAACCATTTTGCTTCCAAGCACTCTACTGTATTTCCCTTACTTCGCACCATTGGAGAATTCACATAAATGAGCCCCAGTTATGAACCAGATTGTCCATGAAAAAATAATGCCTGAGGATCAATTCATCACCGCTTGAAGCGTTAGTACTTTTTCTTTTATTATTGTTTGAATAGCCAGAGTGGGGAGCAGTGAGTGGGACTCTAGCTGCTGTCACATCCTATAGAAAATCAGATGAAACGGGGCCCTTATGGAGGCGAGAGTGTTTCCTGCTTGGGAGGCGTACACTGGAGACCCTTTGGAAGTGTGTGCGTGTCTCAGACTGCTGCTGCTTCTTGGCATAAGCCTCAATTCGCTCTACCCAGCATGCTAGACTGGGAATAAAGTAAATAAACAGTAGAGGGTCGCGGGGCAGGCCTCTTTCACCTCCAAAACAAAACAGCGCCCCCATCAAATAGGCAACCCCCCCCCCCCCCCCCATACCAGAACAAAGGCACAGAGACGCTAAGATCTCTTGACACTTGAGGAGCAATATGTCAGTTCGGGCCGTCAAAAAACAGACGCTTGCACAGTCAAAACAACCGCCGGTTAGAAATGCCAAGACAAAATAAAACAACATGTAAATGGGTTCAGTCAGATTAATGCAGTTTCTTCTGTTATGGTTGTGGTGGTCGTTTTGCGGGTGAAACAGGTTGTTGATTGTTAAAGCTGTTTTACATTTTTCCTCTTGTCTACATACATATGAATGGGCTATGAGGTTGACTTGAATTTCCTCCTTTTAGGGGTTAGAATGATGCTTTTGCGTTTGTAGTTTTTTTTTTTTTTTTTGGTAACTATACAAATAGGGAAGAATAAGTCAAGTTGATTGGAGGTCTGTCGCTGTCAATGGCAGCAAATAACGGGTTTCCCTCCGCTCGCTTTTAATTAAAATTGACACCGCTAAGAATTCAAATGGCCAGGTTCAAACACAAAGCCTGCAGAAGTGGAAAGGGATTGAGGGCTTGTAGTCACGCACTCGTTCCTCTGTCATCGTCAGTGAAAATATAAGCGCTATGGGCTATGACAGCTAATCAGTAGAAAGCTCAGGTGAGTTTTCAGGTGATTTAACAGGGTAATCCCTGCTAGGCCTGTTTTCTCTCTCAAAGCAGCTGCAGACAGAAAAAAAAAATCCTCATCTTTGCTATTATCCTTTGAATGTCAAGGGAAAAACATTGGCGTTTTGGAAATAGGGGACCTCTGAACTCAGATTCGTCAAACTCGTCTATGGCAGTGATGGTTTCCGTTATGTCTGGTAACAAGGGAAATTGCAATTGATCATAAGATCGACAACTAACAAATGATCAAATAATCGGCATGGATGGATGGATTAGTTGATCAATCCTTAAATGCATTGTTGACCTAAAAATTGTCTAAATCCTCTTTTCTGAGCCTCCTAACAGCAAATATTCTCTGATACTTTTGTTTTTTAAAAATAGGATGGAGCAGTCAATATTATATTTTTATTTATTCATATATGTTTTTATTTTTAAAAGGAAAATCAGGAAATATTGTTTTTATTTTCCTGTTTTTAACTTTTGTTGGTTTGCTTTTCATTTCTATTTATTTATAATTTTTTAATCATTAAAGAAGAAGGAATATATTATTATTTTTTTTTTACTCAAAACATGAGCGAAAACAGTAGATTCTTTTTAAAAAAAAAATTTTTTTTTTTTTTTATTACATTATACAAATGTACATATAGTGATCCCTCGTTTTTCGCGCTTAATTTGGACCAGAACCTGCCGTGATAAGTGGAAAAACCACGAAGTAGCGATCCTCCCCCATTAAGAAAAAAATGTGTGTTCAATGTATTTATTCATATTCAGCATTGAAAAGTGATACATATAAGACTTTTTTTTTCACTTTTTTTCCCCAAACTATAATTAAAAAAAAAAAAAAAAAAAAAACTTTTATGCAAAGATATATTTCAATACATGGCCTTTAAGCACTTCAAATGTAATAATTATGACAAGTTTTAAACATTTTGCTGTCCCACCGAATTATTTTTAAACAAGAATAAAGTAGAAAAATGCTTGGCTAAATTCTTCATTGAGTGAGTCCACTGAAATCTGCTCAAGCTGCTCACTTACACACAATGAGTTGCCACAGCAACTGTTTAACAAGTTAAACAATGACTGACGCATGCGGCGCTTTGAAGTTTGCATCCCTGGCAAGATCAAAACCAAACGTTTGTCAATCATCGTTAACTTTAATAAGCAACTCCAGTGCACTGCCTGACCAAAAAAGAGCAGGGAGAAGGAGGGAGGGAGGTCAGGAGGGAGAGTGAGACTACGCGATCGGCTCGGGACAGCTCTTCTGTATTGAGTTTTTTTTTTTTTTTTTTAATTAAAAAAAATCCGCGATGGACTGAGGGCGCAAAATTTGAAGCGCGAAGTAGCGAGGGATCACTGTATGTTTTTTATATATATGTTATATATTTTTTCCATTATATATATTATTTTTTTGTCGTTTAATTAATATTAAAAACACAAGAGCAAAATAGTAAAGAAGTAAAATTGTTTAGATTTTTTATTTATTAAAAAAAAATAATTATATCTTGTTTTTTTATTATTATTTTTTTTATTTCTATTAAAAAATAAAAAAAAGGGGAAAAAATCCCCAGTTTCTGTAGTCCTCGACCTTTCATGGAGGACTATAAAAATCTATTTGATTTTTTTTTTTTTTTTTTTTTTCCACAAGAAACAAAGTCGATGCACACGATTGAGCTTTTACTTTCCACACACAATGATGTGTTGGGCCAGATCTGGCCTATGAGCCTTGAATTTTTTTAACAGTTCATGTCTATTCATTATCTTTTGAAGGAGGAATCAATGTCATTAACTATTTACAGCCGAGTCCTGGTACAGAAAACGTGCATTACCGATCACGATTTACAGGAAAACGGACATGCAGCTATGCAACGTTTTTTAACAGTGAACCCGACTTTCTAAAGCGACCACCCTCAACCAGACGCGTCCTACTTTTTTAAAAGCCGTTTATTCCCATGCGTAGGCTGTTTTATTGACTATTGTGGTCCTTTCTGCAGCATCGTAAACACGCCAGGCCAAAACTTTCAAGTGGGCCTAATGTCTTTTTTTATGAGAATGGCCTGCTGGGAAATGATTGGAGTGGACCAGATGACTTTCAAATACATGCAAAAAAACCCCCACAATTGTATTTTCTGTTCTTTCAGGACCCGCCATCGTCGGTATCATTAGGACTACGAATGGAAGAAATGATCTTCAACTTGGCCGACACGCATTTATTCTTTAACGACTTAGAGGTGCGTCCATTTTTTTTCTTTTGCCTTCAGCGTGATGATTTAGTGTTTTCCGAGGGCTATAAAGTGTGACCGGAGCGTCCATAAGAAGCAACTGCTTCATAGCGTGGAAGCCTCCTTCTCAGTTATCAGTCTCATACCGGAGACGCATTACTTTCTGAGCCCTCGAGGGACGCCATGAATTTTACATGTCAGCCGAACACCACCCCCGACCGGAGCGCCGCAATTTGTCAGGCTTTCCGCGGCCGTCTCCTCGCGTCTGCGTGTCACGCTGTGTGTTTGGTGTCGCTGTCCACCTACGCCACATGTTGCTTCCCACATCTCGCGGCGCTCCAAGGATTCTACTTGCATGTGTTTCAATGCGAAAGTGTGTTCCTGAGGTGGTCCCTCCGACTTGGTGGTTTGATTCTTTAATGTCTTTACAAACTGTTGTTTCCGAGGGCTTTCACTTGTAAGGAACAAAGGAGGAAAAAAATGGTGCTTAATAGTTTTAGTCGGATGTGAAAGAATCTGTCGGTGTGTCACTGTTTTGTTTTGTTTTTTTGCGATATTTCCTGAGGTTTTCCGAAAGTAGAATTCCGAAGACGTTGGAAAACGTCTTGCTGCAATTGGAAAGGGCTTCTTTCCCAAAACGACATGAGTTTGGACTTGTTTGTTTTTATTTACGACCACTTCCTTGTTCATCAGTCACTTTTTGGCAACATTCCGTTCCACGTAATAGTTTATGACTCAGGAAGACTTTGGCTCGTCATTCACACACTGTAAAAAAAAAAGGTTACTATCAAATGACTCGACAGCTACTTTGATAGTCGAAAAATTGTTTAGAGACGTTGAAGTAAAAATTTTGCAAACCTTTTTTTTTTTAACCTCTTAATAGTAATTTTTTTCATAGTTAGATGGGGCTTTGCAAGACAAAGGCGGCAGGCTCATATAGTAAAATTCCTTTTTTGTCAAATGTCAAAATGACCGGAATTTTCGCTCGAATTTTTTGAACGACCCTCAAAAATTTTCCGTTCGTCCGTGAACGTGATTTTTAAAAAACATTTTTGAAACGCGACTTGTCCTACAATTTTTCACCAAAATCGCATAAATAACACATGGGCATAAAAGTCGTATACAGATTTTGGCAAAAATATACGGTTTCCCTACAATTCGCCAAAAACTGTCCCATACATTTCTAATGTGATGCCATTGACAGCAATATATGTCAAAATTTCCCATTCATTTTCAATGGCAGGAAAACAAAGGATCTTGTGATTTTTTTACCATTTACCATTACAGCCCATTAACATTTTGTGACCTGATATCAACAGGACGTGTCCTCGAAATGTCCCCAAATTAACAGAAAGTGACCTGATATCAACAGGACGCGTCCCCCAAATGGAAATTAACAGGACATGTCCCCCAAATGTCCTTAAACTAACAGGAACGACCTGATATAAACAGGACGTCTCCCCGAGATGTCCCCAAATCAACAGGAAGTGACCTGATAGATCTGTATCTACCACAGCAAAGCCCTATCGTAATTTCTCCAGAAATTGCAGTTTCTCGTTTTATTTCTTATTATAGATTTATTTACACACTTTGATTTAAAAAAAAAAACATATATTTATTTTTAAAAAATGTTTATTTTTCAAAAAAGGTGTAAACACTAAATATTCTCTGATTCTCGATGTTCATTCTCCGATGCACATTATTTACACTACTTATCAATTTGGCACCTGTTCTACAACAAATGACTAGTATGTATGTATGTATAACCAGTCTGATGGTGGTGGTGACGTCACTGTGTTCCCTTTATCATTCTCTCAACCACGCCAACTATAACTGTGGTCGTCAAGCGTGCTGACCACTGAGCTAATTGTCCAATTTAGCATTAGCCTCTAACAGCTCTTTTCAGTTCTCATTTCTAATTTGCTGCCAGCCTCTCCCATTTCAAATGGATTGAATGCCTAGCATCTATCGTTTTGCCCGGGTTTGCTCCAAATCAGAACAAAAACAGCCCTAAAATCGGGCTGTGTAAAGTGTTCACTCGCGCTTTTCTCTCCAGCTCGGATAGCTGCGGCTTAAAACGGAGCGGGCCTAAAAATACTTCGCCCGGCAGCAGCAGCAGTTATGTATTTAAGCATGTGCAGAAATGCATATGGTCCATCTAATTTAGTCGGGAGCCATAAAGGGAGACCCCAGAAGGCTGTGAGGGAACACAGGTGCAGAGTTTAGTGCGATTGTGAGAGGTCCATCAAAGTATTAACACTGCCGAGCTTGAGCGGGAACGTTTAATGCGGCTGTGGTAGTCAACTCAGTCGTATTATATACAATACAATGTATTTAATTAAGATAAATAACATTTTTGAAATATGAATTTCAAGCAGCGAGTCAATTTTGTTTGTTTTTATATACAACAAATTCGATTAAAATAAGAATTTATTAAAATCTAATTGAAATAATTATATATATATATATACAGTGTATATGTTTAAACATTTGTAGTTAACATTTTTTATTTAAAATTATATCCAATAATATGCAATCCTTTTATATGATAATAACCTAAAGCAAAATTTATTTTATTTTTTTAATTTATTATTGATTCGTTTCACATATTTGTATTTTTTCTACCTTTCCTATACATTCAGGTATCATTTTCCCCTTTATTTTCTTGCTAATGTGCACATAAACTAATGTACCTGTAAATAAGCGTCTATTTATTCTGCCGTGACAAACCTACACTCAGGCAGAATATTTTTTAAGTGTAATATTTTCAAATATTTTGTGCACTGATGCACAATTTAGGCCAGCGTCCTGTAAAATCGAACTTTAATGAAACCCCACTAGACTGACAGTTGTGAGTTTACTGTATCTCAGGAACGCCAATGCAGCGTGTGGGAACCGAGGGCCTCAATCTCAAGCTTCCCCCCTTCACGCTCTCCTCTCTGTGGGGTACACGGTCGGCCGTCTACCCCCCTCCTCCCTCTCCGGGTGAGAAAACAACTCTGAAGGAGAAAAGGGCAAAGGGGCAAACCACTCACAAAGGGGGTTGGGTGGGGAGGTCTGGAAAGGTGGGAACATTTTCAATTAGTGGCCCGATGCCCCCTTCGCACTCCCAAAACACCCGGGCCACTTCCACACACTGGATCGAGCGCCTCTAACTTTTTATAGCTCCCTAGGTTGAAACGTGCACTCGGGCCTGTTAATGAGAGATGCTGTGAATTGCACGCTTAGCTAGCGCTACAAGCCTCCAGAGTCTCTTTTCTCCGAGCTCGGTCTGTTGGTTTTATGTCTGGCCGTAGTCGGGTTAAATCCCGCGATTCCGCTCGAATGGTAGCTTTATGGTGTTTTTGCTTTCCTGACACTTGTGTGTGTTTTGTTTCGGGGGGTTTTCTGTCTTGTGTGGGAAGTCATTTCCAGAAAGGCCAGCTGTGCTGGAGTTGATTGTCTCCACACTCAAAGCTGTTTTTCACATTTTATAATATTGCAATCTGTGATGGCTTAAAAACGTCCTAGCACGCCACCTCTAGCTAACATACAAGTTGGCTCGATTTATGGGTATTTTTCTATATATGAGCCTTGTTATTTTTAGTTTGACTTGCAAATAGTTAATCAGACTAAAGATTTTGGTACTGATCATGCAGCTGTACTCAGTCCCATGTTCTTTATCCTTTGCGAAGAACCACTAATATTAGTGCCGTACAGATAATTTTAGAGGTGATGGGATTTTGGATTAGAGCTGGGCAATCCAGCCAAAGAAATGGATAGTCATGACTAGGGCTGTCCCAACGACTAATTTCCTCCCGATTAGTCAGCCGACTATTTTTACGATTAGTCGACTAATCTAATAATTAAAAATTTTTTTTTTACTACTTTAATAATGACATTTTTGTTCAAGCTTATTAATTCACCAAAAAAACATTTTGGAACACCTGAATTCTTTATTAACGTATAAATAAATAACATAAATACCAATAATAAATCACAAACAATAAGGTCAAATGCTGCTGGCATTAACTAGTGCAAAAAAATGTAAACGGAAACACTGTGACTTAACCTCTTTAACAGGAGTCAAAACAATTCTTACTCTTTTTGTGGTATGTCATTGTCTATATTGTTATAAATGTTAAAATGAATTGCAATGTCCCGGACAACCATTTTCAAAATACTTTGTGTGAGTTCAGATGTTTTTTTGGTGTGCATGCTGCATTTTTGGGGGATGGGAAAAACTGTTCAACTTTTGTTTGTTTTAACCTGAAAATAGATAAAGTAGAGGGCACACTGAAATATTAGCACAATTATTTTGAATGAAAGGCACACATACCCACAGTAACAAAAATTAAATATATAGTATTAATTTATAGTATACTACGATATGTAAATCTTTGTAATATTAAATAACTAACATTAGTGCAGTCATGGATTACAATAAGCAGGTCAGTGCTGTTTCCATATATATTTTTATTATATTATGTATATACAGGATATATGTATATATTTCCCCCAAGGGGGAGCTTCCATGATCCTAATAAATTTAATAATAATTTGAAAATATATATAATTGAGGAAAAGCGGCATGGAAAATGAATGAATGAAAATATTAATTACTTTATTAAATTAAAATGCACGTCGATACGATGCACATAAAGGCAACTTCCATTTAAAAAACCGTTAGAAAGTTGTATGGACTTATAATCCGCTAGCTTGTTGTTTCTTGTTGTCTTCAAAATTACACTTGGGTGACGGCGCTTTAAGTGTTCGTTCATGGCCGACCTGCTACCATTGTATGCGAGCTCAGCTTAGCAAAGAGTACACAAAGTGGCACCCTCCATATTTTCCTTGAAATAATTCCAGGCTCTGGCTATTCTGGTCCGCTTTTTTGGCTTTATGCCGCTTTCACGTGTTACCAACTCTGCCCTTTTTGGAAATTGTCGGTGTTTTCAACTCCTCACCGACGATTCACTTGGCTCATTGTCGTCGGTTTGTCTGAGTTCGTCCGATTTCCTCCTCAGGAAGGCGGCGGCGTGCATAAAAACACCAAGAGGCGTCGGATGGCTCTTTATGGATACTTTTATTGACCAAAACAAAAACGTGGGGGATGAAGCCAGTTCAAGCCACTCAACTCGGCGCTACCCGCGCACTTCCCCAACTCACCGATCTCGCTCCCTCTCTCTCGCTCGCTCGCCCACTTTCTTCCTCTTTGCTCAATCTGACAACACCGGTCACATTGAATAACAGCGGCCCCTTGGGGGTGCCAGTAATAACCGCTTGTATTGCAAGCGCCCGCCATTCTAAACTTTATCCGCATGTAATTTTTTTAAACCCGTCGTTACCCGTCGAAGGTATGTTTTGCCCGTCAATGCATTTACGTCATCAATGACATCGACAACGTCGACTAGTCGGGACAGCTCTAGTCATGATCAACCTGTATGTAAACCGATCCAACTTTATTTTGTTTATGTGAATTTGGTCTTGTCTTGTCTTCTGAAGTTTTTTGTAGTTTTCAGAAAGGCTAACAGCTAACGTAGGTACTTTTGTATTTTTTTGATTGGATTAGGGCTGTGCCATCTGGCCATAAAACGATCACTATTTTATTTATGTATATAATCCCATCTGGATTCTTTTTACAGTGTTTTTTAACTTGTTTTTTTTCTGTTGTTCTTTTTTTAACTGGTAGTCTTTATACAATGGGGAACGGCCGTTTGACAAATTAAATGTATTTTTTATTTTAGTGCACAATATGTGCTTTTTTTTGTTATGTTGTTCTTATGTTACAGTGGTAAGAAAAAGTATATGAACCTTTTGGAATTTCTCACATTTCTGCATTAAATCACCATCAAATGTGATTTGATCTTTATCAAAACCACACAGATGAAAAAAACAGTGTCTGCTTTAAGTAAAACCATCCAAACATTTATACGTTTTCATATTTTAATGAGGATAGTATAATTACAATGACAGAAGGGGGGAAAAAAATAATTAAGTCAACCATCACATTTAATATTTTGTGCCCCCAACCCCTTTGGCAGCAATAACTTCAACCAGACGCTTCCTGTAGCTGCAGATCAGTCTGGCACATTGATCAGGACTAATCTTGGCCCATTCTTCTTGACAAAACTGCTGTAGTTCAGTCAGATTCCTGGGATGTCTGGCATGAATCGCTGTCTTTAGGTAATGCGACAGCATCTTTATGGGGTTCACGTCTGGACTTTGATTTGGCCACTCCAGAACGTGTATTTTGTTCTTCTGAAACCATTCTGAAGTTGATTTACTTCTGTGTTTTGGATCATTGTCTTGTTGCAGCATACATTCTCTTTTTAGCTTCAAGTGTCTGACAGACGACTTCAGGATTTCCTCCAAATAATCCTGATAAACTTTTGAATTCATTCTTCCATTAATGATTGCGAGCTGTCCAGGCCCTAAGGTAGCAAAACAGCCCCAAATCATGATGTTCCCTCCAGCATGCTTCATGGTGGAGATGAGGTGTTGATGTTGGTGAGCTGTTCAATTTTTCCTCCACACTTGACGTTGTGTGTTACTCCCGAACAATTTAACTTTGGTTTCATCAGTCCACAAAATATTTTGCCAAAACATCAGTGGAGTGTCCAAGTGCCTTTTTGTGAACATTAAACAAGCAACAATGTTTTTTAGACAGGAGTGGCTTCCTCCGTGGAGTCCTCCCATGAGCACCATTCTTGGCCAAAGTTTTACATTTAGTTGATGTGTGCACATATATTACTGTGCCAGTGATTTCTGTAAGCCTTTAGCAGACACTCTTGAGTTCTTTTTTACCTCTCTGAGTATTCTGCGCTGAACTCTTGGCATCATCTTTGGTGAACGGCCACTCTTTGGGAGAGAAGCAACAGTTCAGACTTTAAGGCTAGGTTCATACTACAGGTCTTACTGCACAAATCCGATTTTTTGTCATATCTGTTTTTTTGGCGTGCGCGTTCAGACTGCCTTTGTACATTGAGACCATTCAAGTATTACGCATGCGCTCTAATTCGCAGTCCGACACGCGCTGAGCAAGACGACCCGCATGCGCAGGAGCATCAAAACAAATGACCACACATGCTGGCTGTCATCCGTCATTCCAGGGATATCATATTTTGTTTTTTAAAATGAGGACACAAATAACAGACATAAATAATCCCAGTGTAGGCTGATATTCAAAGTATATGGATCGATAGCATGCACGCACTGTCCGTGCATGTCACACACACATACGGGCAGTTTGCCCTGACTCTCAGCCGTGTAAGCAATGTTGAAATATTGCTTATATGGATCAGACAGAAAACCGATCATTCTCAGGCTTATCCTCAAGCCATTTTTATTTTTTTATGACTGTTGTCAAGTCCGACCCTTCCTAAAAAGCCGTGTTCAAGGCAAGCTAGGCGCTAATAACGCACAGCTGCACCGCTACAGTAGCGTCTCTCTCGCTTTTTGATGACGTAATTGCTGCATGGATTCCGATTTGAGAGACTGGACAGTACAGACCGCCGCGATAGTCTGGAAAAATGTGGCCCAGATCGGATTTGAACCACATACGAAAGTGACCCAGATCGGATTTGAAATGGTCCAGGTCTATGCGACTTGTCACGTTCAGACCGTCAAGTTAATGCCTCACTCGAGTCGGAAAAACATGAAAAAATCAGATTCGTGCATTAAGACCTGCAGTATGAATGTAGCCTTAGAGATGGTTTTGTATCCTTTCCCAGCTTTATACAAATCAACAATCCTTGATTGCAGGTCTTCAGACAGCTCTTTTGACCGAGCCATGATGCACATAAGACAAGGGCTTCTCAACAAGACACTTCTTACTAGGCGTGTGTTTTATAGTGGGCAGGGCAGCTTTAAACGACTTATCAGTGATTGGGTACACAACTGACTTAAATTGTTTGGTAAAAATTGGTTTCAATTGCTCTTTAAGTCTCCTTAGGCAAAGGGTTTTTTTTTTTACTTATTTTCCCCCCTCTGTCATTGTTTGCATGCTATCCTCATTAAAATATGAAAACCTATAAATGTTTGGGTGATTTTAGTTAAAGCAGACAGTTTTTTTCATCTGTGTGATTTTGACAAAGATCAGATCACATTTGATGGTGATTTCATGCAGAAATGTGAGAAATTCCAAAAGGTTCAGATAGCTTTTCATACCACTGTATATCTTATGTAGCTTTATGGTTTAGCTCACCTGGAGTGCAATAAACAGCCTGAAAAACATCAAAATTAGACAGGATCATCTCAAAACTTGTCAAATTAGTTTGCAACAGCTGTGCACATGGTCCCTTAAGTATGATCATCTTCTTGTCCTGCAAAAATCTGTAAAAGCAGCAGACATGAACGTAAAAGCAGCAATACCATGCCGATCCTTCTGTTTTTGTTTGCTAAAATTGTTTGACTTGTCGTGACAAACAATTTAACCACCATACCACAAGAAAAAACATTTTGCAAAGTGCGTTTCCCCTCACTCCATTGAATATTTGTCAAACCAGCGTATCCCTTTGCTTTTGTTTGGCACCGTTGTTTGAATTCCGCAACTGTTCAAGCGCGGATCGGAATGAAGTAGCTTGGAAGAACTCTCCCTTTGTTACCCACATCCTGTGTTTGACCCCCAGGTATAATCACAGCCCTTCCACCCTCCTCCTCACCTTTCTCCAGGCCTATACCTGTGGTGGGAACCGAGAGGGGGAGGAAGACGCTGGGGGTCCGTGAATGACAGCCTCTATCGGTAGAGTGTCGGCGTTGAGAAGCTGCGAATTGCAGAGGAGCCCCTTTCACATGGCTTTAGGAATCCCGCGGCGACGAACGAAAGATGTTTTAACTTCTTGCGAAAATGGCAATCTTTAATGGAAAATGGCAAGACAGGAAACCAGCAAGGGGGTCAGGGGTCGATGGATCAGTGTTTTTGGCGCATTGGTGATTAACCTTCACTTTGGTCTGGGCCAAGCGCCACTCCCAGGCTATACAGGAAGAGTCAGGCCGTCATCACTTGATTGCTTGATGACAGACGCCCAGAGAACAAAGAAGGCTCTGATAGTTTCCTCCACTGCTGAAAAGTTTTCAGCAGACAGAGTGAAAAGACAGCTTTCCACAGACAGGAGGAGAGGTTGAATGATGGAGAAATGGCATCCTGTCCTCCATTACTGTCAATTTTGCGGGTGTTTTTGTTCACTCTGGAAATTGCCATGTGTCATTTTCCTTACTCACCGTATTTTACAGACCTGTTCCTTCTAAAATTTTAACATTGGCTTTAAACACTGAACTGCACCTAACATGATTCACGAACTGAGACTGACACCAAGCTTTCTGACAGTGGGTAATGTAGTTCTCTCATAGAATTCTTTTACATTTTTTCTCAATTGCTTTGATATGTTTCTCATATGATTAGAATTTAAACTCTCAAAACTACTTGTTCAACCCTCAAAACATGTCGCACAAGTAGCAAAACAACATGCAACCTGCAAAAGCCAGTTTTTTTGTGCAAAATACTTGGTTTCTATTGCTCAAAATTAAATTTCTCTGTCAATGAACGTGTCAGGGCTGTCAGAATGACAAGTCCTTGTTTCATTGTGCACATACAAGAGAGTCAACTCATTTGAACAGTTACTCTAGTGCAGGGGTCCCCATCTGCCGGGCCGCGGACCGGTACCGCTTAACACATCAATATCTGTCTACTCTAGATATAATACTACAGGATAGATTACAATGTTGTCATAGAAGTCCATTGATTGGACTGCTAGCAGTACATCTTGTTTGTGTATATAATATATCTATGGGCGCTTGTCCTCGATAATAACGTATTACTAGGCCGCGGGCGCAGCACATTTGTTCCCGGAAATAATTAGCCCCCACACGAGCGAAGATAACTGGAAAACAGACGTCTTTGGAGATATTTTTACGGCGAAAAGGATATTTTTACGGCGAAAAGGGCACCTGACGAGCCTACAACCTCGAAGGCCCACGAACTGCGAAGGAGTGGATTAGTGACCCGTTTGTGATAAACAGAGAGATCGCAAATGACGGCAACCTTATTAAACGTACATTTGAGACAACAACTCTACCGAGGTTCTGGATTAAAGTCATTCTGGAATATCCTGACATTGCAACAAGAGCATTGAAAACCTTGCTACAATTTCCAACATCGTATCTTTGTGAAGCGGGATTCTTAATTAATGTTTAACGACAAGGCGAAGTCGTTAATGGTGAGCGCGGTGTGCAGCTGTTGTGTGCAGCTTACATGGCAGGATGAATCTGAGGAGAACTTTTCTATAAGTCCTTCCATGATCAAACGTAAGTTAATATTCCTTTCTTTCAAGAAAGTTTGTAGTGTTTACTTTGGAATCGCTGCATTTGCGCATTTTGCGGCTATGTTTAACATTACGCGCATGCGCAGAACCGCATATTTGCAATTTTTGATGGGTTGCAAAATTTGTCAGAACACCGGTCCGTGATAAAAAAGGCCCAAATAACACCGGTCCGTGGTGCAAAAAAGGTTGGGGACCCCTGCTCTAGTGGAAGGCTCTGATACTGAAGACAGGGCAGACTGGGACTAAAAAGCAGCCCTGGACTTTAATTCAGCCCAGCCCACAAGAATCGCTGTACCAAGGGAAACACAGACTCTCTAGGGAGGTCCGGGGGCATGTCCCCCCCCCACGGGAGAATTTTTTTCACATTTTATTGTAAAACGCATCAATTTTGAGCACTTTGAGAGAAAAATGAAGCGGCTATGAAGAACTACACATTGCAGTGTTATACATTTTAACTTGAATACTCACTGAGAAATTAACAGCACAGTCCAGGTCTCAATGTAGAACCTGAAAAGGCAGGAGACTGCCTGAAGCACAAAGAAAACATGGTATGATTTATGATAAATCACAATGAAAAGAGGCTGTAATTGTACATTTTAACTTGAATACTCATTGAGAAATGACCAGAACACTCTCAGGATCTCTATGTAGAACCAGAAAAAGGCAGGAGACTATATTTCTTCTGAATTAATATTGCTGCTGCGTGTGCATACGTTGTTTTACAGCTAAAATATTTTTTCTTAGGAGAGGGATAGTAGGACTAGCATACTGTAACTTGACACGATTGCAAACAGGGACATGGACTAGCTGGCACAAACCCTTTAATTGCCATTTATTTCATTTAAAATGTAGCTACCTGGTGGATGAAAATTGCCAATATACCTAGCAAGTAACCCTCTTCAGCCCTACTTACTTGCCCTGCGCTTGTCTGGGGAACTTCCACCAGCTCATCATTACATTGTTGTCTCTCCCTGCACCGGCTGCACGCGAGAGCGGCTGCCGCTCCCATTCTCACCATCGCCGGGGTCTGGGCTGTTGCTAGCCGGCGTGGCGGTTGCAGCCAGACTGCTGCTTGCAAACATGTGTGTCAACTTGTGACATTTCAATGCTTCACTCTCGAGTTTCTTCTGTTTTTTTCTCTCTAACCTTCTCTGCGCCACCCTTCTCTTTTCTTTTTTTGCCACCACCATCCATATTGTTTATCCAAGCTCGTCGCTATTTTGATTCCACAAGGAGTAAGGCTTTGCCAAAGTAGGCTACTCTGTGCTTTCTTCGTTCTTCTCCTATCAGATTGGCGGTTAACAGCCAGGCGCATTGCTGCCTCCTGTCGGATTGGATGCGAACTGTAGATAATCATAAAGGATAGGGGGGATAAAAACAGCTATGTATGTATGGCGGCCGTCCAGAGCACCGGCCGTTCTGTGATCCTCCAGAAGCTACAGATTACCAGTCCGCCCCTGGCTGAAGATGGTGTACATACGTTTTGATAAAAATTACACCAAGTTACACCTTTGTGTGTGGGAGATTGGTTGCAAGAAACTGGACAAGATTTCTTGACAGACCATGTCACTGCGATACAGAAAGCAAAAGACAGCACTGGGTATCACAAAGAATAAAAAACAAAAGCAAAATTAGAAACATGACCATAAGACAATCGGCACAACCAAACTTTGAGTGCTACATGTCAGGATTTTTTTCCCCATTCTTTCAAGGTATCTTGACATTTTTCCCCGTTGGGCCACAAATTTTCATACACGTCACAATGGATGTCTTCTCTTGCTATACAGCGTGGAAATAATCTGCTTGAATGCCTTTTCCAGACTCTGCAGGCATCTGCTGTGATGTCACTGCATGCTGCATTCATGGCATCCAAGAGTCATCTCAGTGTGAGGCTGGCGAACATACACTTGCCAAAAACAGGGAGGAACAGGGAGTATGATGGGAGGAACTCCATTACCATTCTGTTATGGGTTGCAAACCATTCCCTGATTATGAGTGGTGGAAACCCACATTGTCTCAAACTATCACAAATTTTGGCAGGTTTAAATAAGTTACATAAAATAAGAAACGAAAATGCTTAGAAATAAGCATACATGTGTTGACATATTCTGACAACATGTTCATCCATTTTGCATGCAAAGACTTATGCAATGACGTAATGACTAAGGCTAGGTTCATACTACAGGTATTAATGCAAAAATCAGATTTTTTGCCATATCTGTTTTTTTGGCGTGCCCGTTCAGACTGTCTTTGTCCACTGAGACCGTTCAAATATCACGCATGCGCACTAATTCGCAGTCCGAAATGCGCTCAGCAACGAGACCCGCATGCGCATAAGCATCAAAACAAATTACACATGCTAGCTGTATGTCATTCCAGAGTGATCATATTTTGACTTCCAAAAAGAGGACACGAATAACAGACATTAATAATCCCCGTTTAGTCTTATATTCAAAGTTTGTATGGCCTGATTGAACGCATACACGCACACACATGAACCTTGACGTGTATGCGTGAAATGACGTGGGTGAGTCAGTTTGCCCCGACTCGGCCATGTGTGCAATAATGAAATATTGCTCATTTAGCGCACAGAATGAAAATCGAAAATTGTAAGGCTTATTCTTTTCTTCATTTCATTCTTTTTATGACTGTGGTTAAGCTGACTGAGTTCAAGCTAGGCGCTAATACCTACATGGCTGCCGTCCTCCGTGCCTCTTGCTCTTTGCTGACGTTATTGCTGCATGAATTCCGATTTGGGAGTCTTGACAGTTCAGACCACCAGTCACGTTCTGAAAAAATGTGGCCCAGATCGGATTTGAACCACATACGAAAGTGACGGATCGGATTTGAAATGTTCCACTTCTATGCGACTTGTCCCGTTCAGACCGTCAAGTTAATGCCTGACTCGAGTCGGAAAAACACAAAAAAATCGGATTCGTGCATTAAGACCTGTAGTATAAACTAGGGTTGTTCCGATCATGTTTTTTGCTCCCGATCCGATCCCGATCGTTTTAGTTTGAGTATCTGCCGATCCCGATATTTCCCGATCCGATTGCTTTTTTTTTTTTTTTTTGCTCCGGATTCAATTCCAATCAATCCGGATGATTTTTCCCGATCATATACATTTTGGCAATGCATTAAAAAAAAAATGAATAAAACTCGGACAAATATATACATTCAACATGAAGTACATAAGTACTGTATTTGTTTATTATGACAATAAATCCTCATGATGGCATTTACATTATTAACATTCTTTCTGTGAGAGGGATCCACGGATAGAAAGACTTGTAATTCTTAAAGGATAAATGTGACTTTGTATATTGTGACTAAATATTGCCATCTAGTGTATTTTTTTAGCTTTCAGTAAATGATACTGCACCCATTTAACTTCTGCCCAAATGCATGATGGGAAGTGCAATCATGACTGTGCGTAGGGGCACTAATTCATATATCTTCTCTGCGTTGGGAAAGAACATAAGGTGTTAAGAAAACGATCAACTACTACCTTTCTTCCCCACATTACCTCTCACGATATTTTTAATTGCTGAGAGAGGGATTGTAAGGCTTTAGCCAAATAAAAAAAGGCTCCAAAGGCTGTCAAAATTCTCCCTACTAATTATACGCTGCCTTTTAGCTCTATATATTGGTAAAACTGTGCCTTTATAGATTGAACGCGATAATGCGTGAGTGGGTCGTGCAGCGCATGCGTTAATTAATTAACGTGATTAATTAAAAAACATTAATTACCGCTGTTAACGCAATAAATTTGATATCCCTACTTTAAGCTAAAACTACTCTGGATGAGTGTAAGACATTTTGTCTGTAATGTTAAATACAATTAGAAAACGATTTAAATAAAATATATTTATATATTAAAAAAAAGGCATGTCCGATATTTTTTTGCCGATTCCGATACTTTGAAAATGACGTGATCGGACCCGTTTGAGATGCCGATCGATCGGGACATCTTTAATGTTAAATATATTATAGATTATATATGTATATATATATATATATGTATATATATATATATATATATATAATTTTTTTTTTTTTTTTTGGTCGTTTAATTAATAATCTAAAAAAAAACACGTGAGCGAAAACTGTAAAGATCTTTTCTTTATTTTTTTTTTTCAATTTTTTTGTTTGTTTTTTTATCAAAAGAAATATATCTTGTTTTGCTTTTTTTTTTAATATAAATTTCTATTAAAAAATAAAAAAGGGGGGAAATCCCTGGTTTCTGTAGTCTTTAGTATAAACCTAGCCTAAATGTTGTGGTTGGTGACACTATTCAATACAATCAACACTATTCAAGACCCATGATCATCCATTTTGACCATCAAGACAGATGCAACTGATAATGTAGGAAACAGATGAGAATTGTACAAAACCATTTGCATGGATGCACAAAAACATCTGCAACCTGCTCAAAGAAATGAGAAACAGATTTTTTGATGTGCACTAGTGATACGATCTTGTGAGGATTGAACAAGTAGTTTTGAGAATTTAGATTTTAATCTGAGAAACGTACCAAAGCCAATGAGAAAAACTCTAAGGGTCTTGAGATTTCCTCATACCATGTTAGAATATAACATGGTATTTGTTATTTGTTTATGGAATGAGTAGAACCACATAAACATCTCAAGAATCCATACCTGAGAAGTCACAGGAAAATTGTCGTATTGTCATTTTTTCGTATTGTGAAAACATGAACAATTCCCATAGATTTTGTCCGATTGCTTCCAAATTTTGAGATTTGAATAATAGGTCCATAACAAGTAGAACCACAAAAAGAAGTCTCAAACGCCCATGCCGGAAACGACACACTGGGGCCACCATTTTGATTTGAAGCTTGCTTATTTTTCAGGTGTGCTTATAAAACAAGCTACTCCTTGAGATCAGCCATTTCTGCTTGACAGATGGGTGATGCTACGCAAGGGCACATCCATCGCAGCTTTAATATTCACTCGAGTGCCTATGAAGTGAACAGAAAAGAGTCCCTCCTGAGTACAGAAGGAACATCTGTTCTAAGTTAACGGTGATTGTAGCTTTTAGAGAGAGCACTGTTTGCTCGGTGAGCGGGGGGAGCGCACTGGATGGAAAAGAGATGTTCAAACGCTTCTGAGAAAGTCCCTCGCAATTGTCGAGGCTTGTCAGTCTCTTACACCCAAAGACTTATGCGCTACTTTCATTTGTATTCGGGGAGGCATTATTCTCATGCGCTATTCCGACATTTCACCGAGACGCCGTAAATTCCCTAGCGCCGCCATTTTGGCCGCTTTCCATTTACACCATACGGCTGTACTTAACGGGCCCGAACCTGTGCCGTCCATCCATCCGTGGCTCTGCGGTGTTTACGAGGGCCTCAGAAGTGGCTCCTAATGAGTATGTGTAAGGGTTACTGTACGACGTTACTCACGACCACCTCCTCCATTGGCTTCCTCCCCTACCGCCCCCGGTCCTCCCAGGGAGTCCGGTGCAGAGGTTTATGCTAGCCCCAGCGGGGAACCGTAACTGTTTTTCAGATGCCCCCCTTTCTCTTTGTTCGGTAAAAGCAGGTTGATAAATGTCTCTGTCATGGTCTTAAGTCGGCAGGCCTACGAATCATTCCCTTAGTAAAACTTTCATGATCTTTAATACGTTTCTTCGACTCAGACCTCCGTGTTCCAGTTCGTGTTAGAGCTAACCTTCAAGAACGACCGCAACGAGCGTCGCCAGATGAGCGGTCTTGTGATTTGGCCTGGTTCATTAGAAGCTAATTACTGGACAATTGAGGCATTCCACTGAAAGGGTGGTTCTCTAAATGGAGGCTTTATGAGGTATTTAACCCTAGGAGTCATTGTGTTTTTTCCTAAACAAGCAAGCATGCCTTCACTGTTAAAGCAATTAAAATGAGGACATGAGGATTTGTTAACATTCAAGGCAGGCTGTGCTATGTAAGCATCCTTCAGGATGATAGATAATGATACAGTGTAGCTAGTATTTAAAGGGCAATTTTCTCAAACTCACTTGAGGCTATTCAGAAAGCTACTCTGATTGTGCATAGAACGTATTTTACAGAGATAACAGCATAAAATTGGATTTTACTGGCGTTCTGATTTCCACTACTGGAACTTTTGACAACTTCTAAAAACTAGTTTTAGCTGTAGCTTTGCAGTTTTTCAAAGAATTTACAAATTTGTTCCTTGGCTCTTTATTTGATCGACCTTTTAAAGCATTTGTGATGGTATGTTAACTGACAACTAGTTGAATGACACCTCTTTTATATCTTGAGGGGGTTTGTATCGCTTTCACTGGCAATAATTAACTTTGAGGAGGGTGGCAGGAACCAACAAAAAACTACAAATGTGCTGACTGCTTGACGGCATACGTCACTTCCCCCTTTCCCCATTCATTATAAAGACGGAAGTTAATGCTAACGCATTTGCGCGAATTCTGCAAAGATGGCAGAGCAACGGAGACAAAAAGTTTTCTCTAAAGAGGAAAAAGAGAGGGCGGCTAGCAGGATATACAGAATAAACATTGGCCAGGCTTTCACTCGTGTGCGTGACGACTCCCACCTCCAACCGATGTCCTCAGCCATAGACTCCACCATTAGTTGACAAGACAGCTCCCACAGACATTGCGCCACACCGTCCCATAGGGGGCCGACGGAGGCGGAACGTTGAGTTGGCTTTCACTGTGATAAATTCAAACACATGCTGCGTTCTAATGCTGGATTTAGGTGGAAACTGGACAAAGGTTTTACTGCATACAAGCAGGCAGGAGTGTCGCAAGAGTGATTTGGTCGAGGATTCAATGTGATTATTATATTAAATAGCACCATGCATGCACTTTGAAACGTGAAAAAAATCAATGGATAAAATTAATCCATAAGCGGAAAATGAATGATAACCACCCGTTTTTTTTGTTGCTTTTAACCACAAATCTAGACAGTTTCACATTCATATCTATTAGGATTGCGCGATTTAGGCATTTATTTACACTAATTTTCAACTTAAAAAGCGCTGTTTCGTGACGGCCGCCATATTAAATTACACAACACCGTAACTTTTGCTTGAAATATTTACGTAAAATGAATGATAACTGCCCGTTTTTTGCGTCTAACCAAGAATCTAGACCATGGGTGTCCAAACCTGTCCTCAAGGGGCGCTGTGGGTCCTGGTTTTTGCTCCTACCAATCGAGCACAGACTGTTTAACCAATGAAGTTTGTGCTAAAACAAGCAGCACCTGACTGCAATCAACTGATTACACTTGTGAGACACCAGATTGGTGAAAAGATGTCGTCTTGATGTGTAGGAACGGAATCCAGCACCCACTGTGGCCCTATGTGGAATAGTTTGGACACCACTGATCTAGACTGTTTAACATTCATATCTATAGAAATTCCGCGATTTAAGCATTTATTTACAATAATTTTCAACTTAAAATGCTTTTTGTTTTGTGATGGCCGCCATGTTGGATTTTGTATCTCTACATTTAAGTTGCTATTCCTGGCAAAAACTTATATGATCTGTTAAATATTGCTATTGATCCTGAAAATATAGGTGATTATCTATGCATTTGGTGATTTTTGTGCATCTAGCGTAAAATCTGAGAATTTTATAGCCATTTTAAGTTTTGTTATACTTATATAAAAAATAATTGATCAGGATTTTATTATGAAGCGACTTTGAATTTTTTGATGCCGCTGCTCATGGAGACTTATGTCTGCCTTAGGGAGGTGCCTGTTTTGGTGTAAGGTTGGTAGTGGCTTTGGTTTTGAAAATATTCTAATTTTAAGGTTTTTGAAATAGGCCCCCTACGGGTAAGCCCTAATCCCGTGTCCCATCAATTGATAATGAAGTCTATGTGTCAGCACTGACGAGTTTGGGTGAGGTGGGGGGATTAACCACACTAAGCCACACGGTTGCAAACCGTCATATGCTATTGTTTAGCCATAAGTGGATTCATTACCTTATTACTTTTCATCCTTCACACAGCCGCTGGAAACAGAAATGTTGTTTAATCCATCTCCGACACTATGCGGGTGTGCACTGATCCTTATGGGAAACACAGCCTTCCTTAAGGCAAAACACTACCGCTTTTGTCCACCGGCGTCGCTAAAATCGACTAAAACCGAAAAGTTACCAAGTGTTGCTTTAACTATCTTGACGATTATACCTAATGGAGATGGTTGGAAAAAGGTCTAGCACAGTTTTACAGTGATTTTCAAGCTTGTAAACACTTTTACTGCCAATCTCAATAAGCAGATGGTAGTGATTCACTATTTTGTGATAATCAACCCATTATTTTTCTGGTAAAAGAATACGGTCTAGTCTTTGGTTTTTTTGGTGTAGATTGCAGTATTCTACACCTGTTTTGTAGCTTGCTTCAAACCCTGTTGGTTTTCTGGAATCGTGTTAAGCCAGTAGCTAAAAGTTCCATCTTGTGGACCACTCGGCCTCCATGTGAGGTCACTTTGGGCTTTTTACCCTCTATCGGTGTGCGGGAGCCTCAGAGTGGGAGGGTAAAAGGGCCACAGGGTCAAAGTCTTTTCCTTTTCGGATCCCGGGGAGGAGGCTTTGGCGAGAGAATGGCTGCATTAGAGCAGGGCTCGGAGACGGCGGGAGGGGGCTGGGGGTCAAGATTTTAATTCTGTTAAAAGAACAGCTGGTTTGAGTTTCTCCTCACCTCGCGCTCGCCTTCCCTTTTCTCCGCGCAAATCCAGGGAGATGAAAAATTTGTTCGGAGGGGAACCAGTAAAATAGAAAAGGTTTACGGTCCAAAGCCCTTACCCTTACCCTGCTCCGGCATTAGCCAGGAATGCAATAACGTCAGCGTTTGGCCTCGTGTAGATTGACTTAAAACCAGGAAGTTCCATTGGCTGTTTGGGTGTCCTAACAGCCGGATGGGATTTAATTAAAAAGCTTTTTGGAAAAATCTGGACGGATTTTTCAGACTTGAGAAATTCCTTGAGAAATTATTATTTTTAATAATTCTAACTCTAAACAGGTGGGTCAGGGAGACATTTTTACGGCTTTTCGGGATAAATCACAAGCCTGTGACAGTGACGTAAATCACAATTTTTAATAGCAACCACTGCGTTGTAATTACAGAAACAACATGCTCGGTCATTGGTTAAAGTATTATTGCAAATAGTATGTACAGTATGACAACAAAAGATGTTGTAGCTTCATTCTTGATTGGGATGTTTTTTGCGTTTTTTTGGGCGTATTTGATGATAGCCTAGGCCTGAAGCGATGTATCAATAAATGCCATTGTAGTCATAGAGCCACTAGCAAACGGAAATGACATGTTTCATTCCGTCCTAAGAACAGAACAGAACAGAACAGAACAGAACAATGTTAGTACTAAAACTCAACAAGGCTAAAGCCAGTGTTGTTAATCTTACTTTTAAAAAAAGTAATTAATTACAGTTACAAATTACTTCTCCCAATAAGTAAATTGAGTTAGTAATTCAGTTAACCCAACGTAAGAGTAATTAGTGACTCGGCAAAGTAACTAACGTTCTTTCATATCAAATATGTTTATATTACCTGCTTGAATTGAACTGTGTTCTTCATTCCCCCCAAAAAACATAGGTCACCCTTTCTACATTTTTAAAAAAATTCATCTATATAAGAGTGTAATGGTACACAACTTTAACTTTCAAATGCTGTGAGAAAACAGCCTTTTCCTGTTGTACTGAACTGTGACTTGTGTGTACCGTCCGACCCCTAATACTGTAATTTCCAGACTATAAGCCGCTACTTTTTTCGTTCATTTGGAATCCTGCGGTTTTTAGTCCAGTGCGGCTTATTTGTTGATTTATTTGGGTTAATAGGTAACACTTTATTTTATTACGGCGTCATAACACTGTCATAAGACCGTCATAATTAGACATGACACTATCATAGGCATTCCTGAATGCGTATGTCATTGTCATCCAGCAAATTATGTCACTAACTACATTTATGTCCAGCGAGGATCTTTAACATACATTCAAAAGTGAGATAATTTGCCAGATAACACTACATGACATCTGTTAAAATCATTCATAAATGCTCATGACAGTGTTATGTCATAATTATGATTGTCTTAATGACAGTCATATGGCTCCACTGTCAAATAAAGTGTTACCAAATACCATAATTAACAATTAATGAAACAACTGGAACAGTAGCTGAAGAAATAATCAGCACAGAACATGATTTTGATTGCTATTTACATCTGTATCACTGCAATGCATGCTAGGAGGCATGTTGCACAACAACAGTGTTGACAGCAGGTGGCAGCAGAGGTTGACTGTCTCCCCCAAGGGAGCAGTGGTGGCCAAATGAAGCTTCTTAAAACAATGAAGCTTTGAACCAACTGGCTGGAAAGTTCCATGGTGGTTCATTTGGTCTTATGACAGTCGTATGATGCCGCTGTCAAATAAAGTGTTATCGGTTAATATATTTTGGTGTAAATATCCCATAATACAGTGAGGACAGTTGCGGCTTATAGTCCAGTGTGGCTTATCTATGAACAAATGCCGTTTTCGTGTCAAATTTGGTGGATAGCGGCTTATAGTCAGGTGCGCCCTATAGTGCTAAAATTACGGTATATATATTTTTCAATATGCAGGTGAGGCTTGAATCTCTCTATCTTTGATCTAGTTGTTTTGATTAAAAAAAACACAGTTTATGGATACATCATTCAAGAAAAGTTTAGGGCAAGGTACTAATTTTGGTAATAAAAAACAAAAAAAACACACAAGACAGTGTTTTTTGCATTGAAATAACACTGAAAAAGTGGGGGTCGTCTTATATTCGCGGTCTAGACATTGTACCCGTTTACGACGCTTGATGGAACCAGATATCATTGAAGTGATGTTCTTTCATGACAGATCTCAGCTACTCTCAAGTTTAATCAGTTTGCATTATTTTATTGCAATGTTTTCCTTATTCAGATTTGTTTAAAGACTACAGTTAGAGTTAGACTTCACTTTGATGGTTAATGCAGTTATTGCAATTTTGTTGTTTTATCACAATAGATTGGTTTATTTACATTTCAAAAACCAGAAGCCATTCATTTGCGAATGAATACATGTTTAAATGTTCAGATATTAAGATTTGAATGAGGCAAAATACCATGCTTTTTCTCGCAAATATATTGTTATAATCATTTGTTTCAGATGTACTGTAATTATTTTTTGTATAAAAATTAATTTGGTGTTCAAAAAGTCTTTTTTCAAACTTGAGTCTTGAAAAAGAGGGGGTCGTCTTATAATCAGGGCCGTCTTATATTCGGGCCAATACGGTATATTGTAGCATCTACAAAGGCAGCGCCCACTTGGTGATGATAATGCATAATGAACAGGAAAACAGTCCGTTATTTTCAATTAATCCTGAACCCCACTAACTGTAGCATTTAACATGACGCTCGCCACGCTCAATGCCAATGCTAGCGAGAACGCAAACACTATGCTAACACTCTGAGGCAACTAGCATCGCGTTTGCAATGGTGTCACAACCCACTTCCTTCTTCTCTTTCTGTGTTTCCTGCGTCATTCAACCAAATTGTAGTAACAGGAGCCTTCACATCCTTAGTAACGGTAACACCGTTGCAGAGATGTAACGCCGTTATACTCTAAAACCGTTATTAACAACACTGGCTAAAGCAACGTTGGACAGATTTTTCTGAAATTTATATTTTTTCAAGGAACTTTTACATCCTGCATATTATCTTAAGACCTGTCTCCTCAATTTTCACTCCTCTAGCTAATTTCCTGGCTTCAACATTGTGTCTATGCTGATTTTTTCACTTCACACCAGCACTCCTTTATATCTCAATATAAGTGGTTGGGGGGGGGGGGTGTTGAAGAGGCCACTAACGCTCGCGCTCTCCCATAAATGGAAAACTCAGAACAGATTTTTTTTTTTCACCGACGCTCTCCTGCAAGCCTTTTGCCGGCTGGCTGGCTGGCTGGCCCCGGGGCCTCTGATGGTGTGTGGCGCGGCAGCAATCAGAGGTCATAATTTCATTGGCGGTTAGCATCAGGTTCAATTTTTCTAGTCGGTTACATCTAGCAGAAAGTCTGGATTATGTTACCGCTCGCCCGGACGAAGCTGGAGAATCGCTGGACCTTTCCAAGAAGAGCCAAAGGGAAGAGTATTAGCGTGCACATGTGCTCACAAATGCACTATTAGAGCCAAGGCCACCTTTTTATATAGCTTACTCTATTTATATACATCAATGTGCCTAAACACGGCGGCTCAAACGCTAACCCCAGTTGCTGAATAGGCTTGCCGATGACGAGGTCGGGGTTTGTTTAGACGGCGCTGGTGAGGGCACATGGGAAGAATTATGGCATGTGCTGATTCAGACGGTTTTCGGACGAAGCCTTTCAACAGCGGGGCGCCCGGCCAATGCCAGGCTGTGTTTTTGTATGCCGGGTGAAAAATGACAGCCAGCGCGCAAGCTAGCGACTGCCAATTTTCTTCAATAATGAAGCCTCTCTGAGTACTTAAAATAGATTGAGCCAGGCGGGGTCCACTGAAATGTTATGTTTCGTGTTTCGCAGGAATGTGACCAGGTACATATCGACGACGTCTCTTCGGATGACAACGGTCAGGATTTAAGGTAAATTGCTGATTCGTTTAATGATTTAAGGAAGTACCGTCCAAAAATGTAGTACGCATTTTATATGTGTCTATCAGGGGTCTTGTAATAGTGAATACTTTGAACTTTATTATGAATATAGCTGTATAGCATTATGCATTATTACATTATGCTTGAAAGCAGTGTTTCACCGATACCATTTTTCGGCGCCCGATTCCGATATCCGGCCGATACTGTACCGATACAAAGTTTTGCTGATTTTTTTCAAGTATACACACTATATATCATTGTCTTTAAACACTGAATTTTTGCTTGAAAGTGAAATAATGCTGGCTACTGCTCATTGACTGCCACTGACGGTGCTAGACGTCCAATCTCATACTACCAGGACTTTAAATTTCTCAAAGCAGGCGTTGCGGATATGCAGCAACTAAATGCTAATCACCTAATTAATAAACATTCATATTTTACGGACCTTTTTTATACAGAAATACTATTTTCCTGTTACTGATATTTGAGTCTCAGAGAGTGTCTCTTTATATCCCTTAATATTACGATTTTAATCTTATAATATTACAACGTATGACTTTATTCTCGTAATATTGCGACTTCTTTCTGACAATATGACAATATATTACTTTATTCTTGTAATATAACGACTTTTTTTTGTAATAAGATCCTATTTTTTTCTTTGTTTGGACTTGTTTGGACTGTCGTAAAGTGTAAAAAATGAGTGTAATTGACCAAAAATAGTCACTTGCCCTGTAATGGGTTAAAAGGTCTTAATTGTCTGTAGGGACAACTGTTCCTGAAAGGGTTAACAGCGTTTTTACGGGTCCTTGAAATCCTTGAAATTGGTTGGATTTTACTGTTGTGTTTTCAAGGTTTGAAAAATGCTTGAAAAGTCCTTGAAAGTGCTTGGAAGTGTTAGGTACACAATATTTCTCAACACCCTGTCTTATTACATACTGTAGTATAAATTGTTAAATGAAGGAAAATAAATGAAATTTGCTTCATCGCTGCAACATGCTCGTTCTGAAGTTGTTTTCCCTTTGTCCTGCTTCACATCGAGTACAGTGCATTTGAGCCCAAGTGTGAGTAGTTTGGAGTTTAATCAAGCGAACAGTATACAAGTAAAGTAGTATTTTAAATACATACATATGCGTTTGCTGTGGTTTAGTACATTTAATTGCACAATCTTATTTATTTATTTATTTATATATTTTTTTTATGGCAACCCCTGCCAGTCACCGTTTAATCCGGCTGGGGGCCACTTCAATCTTGAACAAGTCCCCTTGTTGCACAAGAAAACACCCACTTATCTTATTTTAAGGCATAGGAAACCTTGCAGTAGCCTTTTAAAGAGCTTTACCAGTTTCATTGAGAACGGAATAGTTTTTTGTTGTTGATGTGAACCAGAGGTTGGTAGAGTAGCCAAAAATGTTACTCAAGTATGAGTAGCATTACTTCAAAATAATATTACTCAAGTAAGAGTAAAAGTAGTCATCCAAAAAATGTCCTCAAGTACAAGTAAAAAGTATCCAGTGAAAAGAATACTCAAGTAATGAATAACATTTTGAGTAACTGCTTATTTTTGTTTGATTTTTTTTTAAAACAGTGGTATTTTTTTCTCTCAGCACAAACTTATCTATATGAATTGCTGTTATAATGATACTGTACAATAACCCATCACATAACAACATTAAGCCAAAGAAATAAAAAAAATATATCATTAAATCATAGAAAGAAAAAAACAGCAATGGAGCATTATTTGTCCAAGGAGAATGAGTGCCCTGCCCTCTAGTGGAGAACATAGTTCCTAGTTTGAATAGTGAATACCGTAGTTCCTGCAGATAGTTACTATTATGAAAGTAAAAGGATCATATTTCCAGTTTTTCGTGGTCAATCAGTGCCAAATAAAAACTCGGAGTTCTAAATCCGCGCTTTCGATTCGTGTTGAGTGCAAAACTATGTCAAATACTTCATTTGTTACGGTGCTTTTAAGACGCTACGTGGTTAAACAGGCTGGTGTGATCATAGAACGGCAAGCTTGCGTCTGATTGGTGTAATGGAGTCATGTGATTATTGTTGCGACGTCTCATTGGTGAAATTAGTAGCGCTACTCTTGAGAATCGCTAGCAAAAAAATAATAATAGATCTAATATGTAGAATAAAGACGGAAAATGTAACGACTCTTGTCTAGCCCAAAGTAGCGGAGTAAGACTAGCGTTTTTTCTTCACAAATCTACTCAAGTAAAAGTAAAAGGTTTGGTTTAGTAAACTACTCTTAGAAGTACATTTTTCTCAAAAAGTTACTCAAGTAAATGTAACGGAGTACATATAACGCGATACTACCCACCTCTGATTTGTGAACTACAGTTCTACACGCACATACATCGAGATCTAATATAGCTTAGCAACTGGAGGCATGAGACCCATTTTTTGAGTGTCTCAGACTTCCAAGAAAGCGCATTTATCAAGGTTTCCTTGGCCGTGACGTGTGTGTCTCCGTCCACTGAAGAGAATGCTGTGACTACGCCAGCACCTCTGCTATTGGTCATGTTCAGAATTTGCCACAAAACGCTAATTGCCGCCAGGAACGCAACATCCCATGGGGTTTTAGAATCGGCACCCAATTTTATGATATACAAAGGTACTGAAAAACTGGAAAATTGGTCTTGAAAGTCCTTAAAAAGTGCTTGAATTTGGCCATGAAAAAGGTGTACGAACCCTGGGTGAACTCATTCTTGTTTTTACCTTTTGTTCACAGGAAAGTGTGTCGGAATGTCTAAGACAAGTTTTAATCATTGACGAAGTCGAAACCATGCTATTTAAAAGTGTTAATCCCGATAAATGTGCAATCTCGCCCGCAGCACGTACAATTTCGGCGCCGACGGCTTCCACGCGGCGGCCACCAGCGCCAACCTCTGCCTAGCCACAGGTGTGCGCGGAGGCGTGGACTGGATGAGAAAGTTGGCCTTCCGCTACAGACGAGTGAAAGAAATCTACACCACTTACAAAAATAACGTCGGAGGTAAGCCGACCCTCCCGCGCTACTTTTTTCGGGTACTTTTCGAAGCCGTCCAAGGCAAACAATGTTCTGGTACGCCCGCAGGTCTCCTGGGCCCGGCCAAGAGGGAAGCCTGGTTGCAATTGCGAGCAGAAATTGAAGCCTTGACGGACTCCTGGTTAACACTGGCACTGAAAGCACTAACGTTAATCCACTCAAGGTAAGAGGTGCAGGAAAACCTTGCCAAGTGAGCCTGGATTTGACCTTTTTCTCCTGTTTTTGCAGGTCCAACTGCGTGAACATCCTAGTAACTACCACGCAACTGATCCCAGCTTTGGCCAAAGTTCTGCTCTACGGCCTGGGCATCGTCTTTCCTATTGAAAATATTTATAGCGCAACTAAAATAGGTAAGGTTAACTTGTTTTTGCTGATTTTAGGGTGGTTGAAGAAGGGGTTTGGAGTGATCCAGTCAACAGATATGATTGATTTTAATCTGTAGATTCTTGTACGGCAGGTAGGAATGTAAAAATGTTATTTAAAATAGTGTTTTTTCATATTTTGGGGGATTTTTTTGGATTGTTTTGATTCCACTATAAAAGAGCTTTGATGGAAAAGGGTAAAGTGGTTGATAACCGTAGCATTATATAGTACAATGTGAACTGTAAAATCAACTTAAATGTACAATAGTGCCATATGATTCAAGTTTTTTGCTGGAAGGAGTCACTTTTTAAAATGTTACGGTATTTTAACATCGACTTGAAGAGCGCCTCTCATTTTCAATTGAAGTTTGTCAGCTGATTAGAGTTTTCTCTAATTTGAAGGTGTTTTTTGACCAAATTTGGAAGAAATCACATTTACACCTTCCCCAAACTTGATTATTTACATATGATTTTCACTTTTCTTGGTATTGTGATCAATTAAAAGTGGTCATTGCAACTAGATTTAGCATTTTGGAAGACAAGAATCTCGTCATGTTGCTATTAACAAGCGTATATTCTTTATTCTCTGCGAAAAGTGGCAAATATTACAGACAAGTACTGAGAGGTTGTGACTTATTCTATCTTTGTTTATCCGTATTGCTGTTTTACTGACCCCCAGTGTCCATGGTGTACACATTAAAACGCTGGTTTCAAATTCATGGGTCGGGGGCCAGTTTTGGCCCTGAGGTTCATTTTGTGCGGCCCGTGAAAACAAATTATGTGCTTGGACTTCAAAATCAAATTTAAAAAAACAGTAAGAATATATAATGTTTTATTCCTTTAAAATGTTTCAAAATACATGAAACAATTAATAGATATAAATATATGTTTTAAATGAAATATGTTTTTTTAGATTAGGCTACAAAATAAAAAAAAGACAATATTTACTGTTATTTCCACTTTATTTCTTCATGAAAACTATAAATACATGCAAAAAATAAATATAAATCAAGAACAATAAGAAATGTAAATAATTGTATTTCTTTTTTTCCTTTTTAAAATTAAAAAAAAAATTATTTGTACAAAATACATTATTAAATTATTATAAATAGTTATACCCTTATTAGTATTATATTTTATTTTAAAAAGATGGATGGATGGATGGATGGATGGATGGATGGATGGATGGATGGATGGATGGATGGATGGATGGATGGATGGATGGATGGATGGATGGATGGATGGATGGATGGATGGATGGATGGATGGATGGATGGATGGATGGATAGATAGATAGATAGATAGATAGATAGATAGATAGATAGATAGATAGATAGATAGATAGATAGATAGATAGATAGATAGATAGATAGATAGATAGATAGATAGATAGATAGATAGATAGATAGCTGCCATTGATGTTTCATTCATTCGCCCCTCCCACTCAAAATGAATTGGACGGCTATCACTGTCAGTGGCAGTCAATGGTTTAAGAGCCTCCAAATAGTGTATTTGTTTAGAAAAAAAAATTGCAAACTTTTTTTATATTCTAGTCAATCAGTTAATCAATTCTTATCAGTCATTTGTGTCAAAAACCACTAGGTGACAGAATCATGTGTCACATGTGTCTTCAAAGAACGAGTGGTTTGTTTTGAATTTGAGTGGGAGTTTTGAGAACACGTGCTACCAAGTGACGGGTCCGAGGAGATCCAGTCAACAGATAGGATTGATGTTCACCATATGAAGGAATAGGCCTCATCAAGCCGGGGATTATTTTCTCCGAGCGGGGCCTCTCTCTGCATATGAAACCACTTCGAGACATTTATGTCATTCCGCCGGCAAGGACCTTCATCTTCCTACAACCCTGTTCCCAATGCAAAATAAAAGTTACTTTCCCTAACGCTTTCAATTTTTTTTTCTCACAAAGGTAAGGAGAGCTGCTTCGAGAGAGTCGTCCAGAGGTTCGGCAGGAAAGTTGTTTACATTGTAGTCGGAGACGGTGTGGAAGAGGAGCAAGGCTCCAAAAAGGTGAGATGGACAAATGCCGTTCGATGTTTAATCAAAGCTCCTTCAGGTTTAAAGCGGGGAGGGACGGAGGGGATGATGAGTCATAATTATATATTCCCGTTCAGTACCCTCAGCTGTATGAACGACGTGCGTGTAATGTTAGACCGGCCCTTTCAGCCATGTTGAAGGCTGCATAAAGGAGCCTTCAATCACAGGAGATTTGGCGGAAAAAAGTCACTGCTTGTTTTTGCTGTGGTTAGTGCTCATGAGTATTTTTTGGGGGGAGTTTGAAATATGAGTACAAACACCCTCCAAAAAAACTGGACAATTAGATGTCAATTGTGCATATGTAATCTGCACAGACGTCGCCAAAAATGTTACTCAAGTGTAAGACCATTACTTCAAAATAAAAATACTCAATTAAGAATAGTCATCCAAAAAATGTACTGGTGAAAAGAATACTCAAGTAATGAGTAACATTGTGAGTGACTGCTTAAAATGTTCGTTTTTTTTTTTTTTTTAATCTATATGAAGGATTAAAAACATTACGACATTAATTGGTTCTATAAGTGGTCTCGTAACCCGAAAATTTCATAAATCAAAGCGCGTTTTACATAAATGTCCTAATCTGTTCCAACCATTACTGACACGCCACATTAAATTTTATAACTGGGGTAAAACCGGAATAAAACAGCCAAACACATTTGAATCATTCCATATTCCTAACCTAATCGTTAATACCTGTAATGAACTAAATAATAGAACACAATTCAAAGAAAGAAATATATCTTTCGAGTGAGGCAATGTCCTCTTTCACGAGATCGATGGTCCCTATTAAATCGGGATGCCGATCGATCGGGTCCGATCACGTCATTTTCAAAGTATCGGAATCGGCAAAAAAATATCGGGCATGCTTTTTTTAATATACTGTATCTTAATTTTTTTCAATTAAATCGTTTTCTAATTGTATTTAACGTTACAGACAAAATGTCTTACACTCATCCAGAGTCTTTAGTTTTGGCTTGTAGTAGGGTTATCAAATTTATCGCATTAACGGCGGTAATAACATTAAAATATTTAAAGCAATTAACGCATGCGCTGCACTACCCACTCACGCATTGTTGCGTTTAATTTATAATGGCACCGTTTTACGTATAAATAGAGCTAAAAGGCAACGCAAAATGAGTAGAGAGAATTTTGGCAGCCTTTGAAACCTTTTTTTTAATTGACTAAAGCCTTAAATTCCCTCTCTCAACAATTAGAAATATCGTGGGAAGCAATGTGGGGAAGGAAGGTAGTAGTTGATCTTTTTCTTAATACCCTATGTTATTTCCCAACACAGAGAAGATATATCAATTGGTACCACTAAGCACAGTCATGGTTGTACTTCCCATCATGCATTTGGGCAGAAGTTAAAAGGCTTCAGTATCATTTACTGAAAGCTCAACAAATACACTGGACGGCAATATTTAGTCACAATATACAAAGTCACATTTATCCTTTAAGAATTACAAGTCTTTCTATCGGTGGATCCCTCTCACTAGAAGAATGTTAATAATGTAAATGCCATCTTGAGAATTTATCGTCATAATAAACACAGTACTTATGTACTGTATGTTGAATGTATATATTCTTCCGAGTTTTATTCATTTTTTTCTTAATGCATTGCCAAAATGTATATGATCGGGAAAGATTATCGGGAATGATTGGAATTGAATCGGAAGCAAAAAAAAAAGCAATCGGATCGGGAAATATCGGGATTGGCAGATACTCAAACTAAAATGATCGGGATCGGATCGGGAGCAAAAAAAACATGATCGGAACAACCCTAGTGCCTATTGCCTATCTCACTATTTGTGACACAAATACGCAAGGAGACCTTTGCGCCTATGCTACCAATGTAATGAACCGTCTGTGGGCTTAAAAAAAACTCTTACTGAGACAAAAACATGAGGAGCCTTGTGCTTATTTGGCTCAGGCGTCGACTCGCGACCGCTATATCAACAACACCGCCGCGCCTGTGCAGGTCATCATACTGCGACACCCAAATTGAAATGTCATCACTAATAGGCAAACAGGAGAGCAGCATACTGAAAGCGATGGGATGGAAAAGATGACAAATAGGGCAGCAAGATCTTATGGCACGACAATTACGAGCAGAAAGCAGGAAAATACTGTACATACGTATCTTTTACAGTATCGTATAGTATTTTTGCCTCTTGTAACCTGAAATTCCTTTCTTAACAAGAGGTTACATTTTCCCGTTTAAATGTGTCGTAACCTAAAAATAATGTTTGTAAAGACGTTCATAAGTAGAGGTACCACTGTACTTTGAAGAAGAAGAAGACTATAACCTATTACGTAACCACAATAAGCCAAGGAAATACAAAAAGAACAAGGAATTACGGCGAAAGGAATAAATTACTGAAATGAAACATCATTCGTCGAAAGGATGAATGGCTTCTAGTGGAGAAAACATATTTCCTATTATGAAACTAAAAGGATCATATTTCCAGTTTTCTGAGGTCAATCGGTGCCAAATAAAAACTGTGAGAGAGTCATGTTGACGACAGCACTCAATGTCAAATACTTATTTTTTTGCGGAGCTTTAAGGACGCCGCGTGATTGAACAGGCTGGTGTGATCATATAACAGCAAGCTTGAGTCTGATTCGTATATTGGAGTCATAGATTAGTGTTGCGACGTCTCATTGGTGAAACTGGTAGCGTCACTGTTGGCGTCTCTGTCAAAAAGAAAAAGTAAAACATACACTTCGTAATGGCATTGATGGGACATGGTGTGTGGGGCAGATTATTAGGGGGCCAATCTCCGTCAAAGCAGACCAAGTGGAAACACAGACCTAGGGCTTTTTACATTGAAATTCTTGTAAAAAAATGTGTAAAATATGGACGTAAAACAGTCTCGATTCTTGGTTCAAAATGAACTCACTGCATAACTGAGTTCTGAATTGTATTTATTTTGTTTTTTATGTATATTTTGTAAAATATTTTTTTGTTCTGGGGAAACGATTACATTCATTTTAGATCAAATGCAAAAATTTAGAACGTTATAATAAATTATATAATTTATTTAATTTGCCAAAGTTGAAAAATATTAAAATAATTTTGGGGGGAACTATTGATAGAATAGTAGGGAAAAAAAGGAAAAAATGTATAATACTGTATTAAAAGAAAAAAAGATACGCTTAAAAATCGGGAAAATAATACATTAATTTCTATTTATAAAATAGTAGTACACATTATTTAATTTCCTTATGTTTTTTATTTTTGCTAAAAAATATCAATTCAAAGACAATATTTAAGTATAAATAAAATAGTAAAAAACACTGCAAAAACACATCTCCTTAAAACTAAATTTCCTTGTTTTTAGTGTAACTACTAGAAATAAGTGAAATTATTTACCAGTGCTTCAAGAAAATTCAACCCACTTAGAGTTCTTGAAGTAAGAAAAATAGCTGTCTAAAAAATAAGCTTAGCATACTTATTTTAAGCAATAACGTTGTATGTTTAATCTTAAAAAAGCTTGGTTGTCAGAAATGTGTTAAATCAGGAATAGAAAAGTAAGTGGAATATTCTGACACATTAATCCGTTAACTAGTCTTTAACACTCAAAACAAAATGGAGAATTTTATTTGACTAGATTTAAGAAAAAAATAATCTGATTAAGATGTTATAAATTTGCAGTGAATGAACGTCAATGAAAAAATAGTTAAAAAGTAAAACAATAAAGGTACTTATACAAATAGTGATTCTTGATGAAAAGTGATCATTTGTGAAGTTAGTACAACAATAGAAAATATTTGATGCTGTATAATGTGAAACAATATATTCTGTGACAATCATAAAGATAAAATAACATACTTTTAAGTACATTATAAAACAGGAAAATGGTTGTCTTTTTGACTCTCTGCAAGCATTTTGAGGTAAAAGTCAACATACTCGACACTTCTGAGAGTTCCTCTCGGGCCTCACTCCTTGACAAAAACCCGCAGTGTTTGAAGAAAAAAAAGCCTCAAATTCTATTGGCGCGGGAGAGAAGGGCCAAGATAACATCTCCAGCTTTTGGACTTTAAAAGCAAAGACAATTTACAAAACAAAAAGCCAAAGAGCTTTTAAGGGTCACTGCAGGCTCTCCTAAGCGGAACCTTGGAGAGGTCCTACTTCTGATAAAGTCCAAGGAGGGATAATGGAGGAGCTGGCCATTCCACCTGTGACCAGTTCCTTTCATTCCCCTGCGACTCGGGTTTCCTCTGCCGCATACTCGCCTTGGGAACGGCGCAAGCGACCGCAGCCTCCACTCATAGCTTTGTTAAGGGTCTTAATCCGTAACTATGTTAATCACAGAGAAAGTGTTTTTAATTATACAATTAGGGAAAATATATTTGTGTATCACCCGACAGATTAGGTTTTAAGATTCAGCGTTACCCACGAGAAGTTTGTTGAATTGCTAGATTTACAAAATGAAGCAACAATGGCTGCTTTAAATCAAAGTGGATGACTTTCTGTTCAATTTCAAGCATGGCTCGTTTAGACTTTTTAATGTGTCCTGTTTTGATAGACACGGCCAGCAGATTTAATGTTGATTAACGAAACAGATGTTGGGGGCTAATTTTATTTTAATTTTATCCTCAAAACAAGCAGTTTTGTTTTTGCATCTTGTCATAGTAGACATGTCCACAGATTTTCATGTTGACTTGCACTTATTTTAGTTGTAGGTAATTTTTTTTACATAATTCTTATAGTTTGTTTATATGTTGTACAGCTGATTGTATGCTGTTTAGTGCTGCTGCAATACCTGAATTTCCCCTATGAAGGATCGATAAAGGATTATCTTATCTTGATTGGCAAAATTATTATACGGGGCTTATTTTTTTCAAACATTATAGGTCCTTCATCATAGAATTCACCCAAATGACTAACATCCTTTTTAATATTTAGCATGGCTCCTTGAGACTTTTTTTTGCGTCCTTTTAAGATAGATATGTCCATACAATTTTATTTTGATGAGCAAAACCGTTGTCTGGGGCTAATTTTTTGTGCATTTATAGACCCCTTTTTCATGGATTCACCCCTAAAACAATCGTTTTCAAACCAAAATGCCTGACTTTCTGTCCAATTTTGAAACTTTTTTTATGCGTCCTGTTATGATAAACATTTCCACCAAGTTTCATGTTGATAGGCAAATCTGGTGTCAGGGGTTAATTTTTTCCAACTTAAAAGGACCTTTAAAGATGGTTGTTTTTGGGCAAATTCCATTGAAAAACCAATATGGCTGACTTTCTGTCCAATTTTGAGCATGGCTACTTTAGAATTTTATGCGTCCTGTTATGATAAACATGTCCACCAAATTTCATGTTGATATGCAAATCTGGTATCAGAGGCTTTTTTTTTTTTTTTTTTTTTTTTTTACAAGGAATTTGCTCAAAAACAACCATCTTCAAACCAAAATGACTGACTTCCTGTTCAATTTCAAGCATGGCTCCTGGAGACTAGTCCTAGCATAAGTACATATGAACTAAGTCCAGCATATTTCATGTTGATTGACAAAACTGGTATCAGGGGCTATTTTTTTCAAACTTAATAAACTTTAATCATGGTAATGCCCCAAAACAATTATCTCTAAACCAAAATGGCTGACTTGCTGTTCAGTTTTGAGTATGGGTCCTTGAGACTTTTTCATGCACTCTGTTAGAGTAAACATGTCCAC